>NW_004443989.1:8377735-8425229 GCF_000243295.1 Trichechus manatus latirostris | reverse complement strand
TGTGCTGTCACAGTATAGGGAGAGCAATTAGAGTCACATAACAATGTATGTATAAATTTTTGTATGAGAGACTAACTTGAATTGTAAACTTTCACCTAAAGTACAATAATAAAATAAAAATCCAATTAAAAAAAAAAGAGATTGATTGACTCAAGATAGAACCTAAAAAAAAAAAAAGAAGCCTTGTTTCCTTCTGCCCCAAATGCATCCAAAATCAAACACAAATGCATTTTTGGGGAATCAAATATCGGGGTTATCCTACAACTATCCCTTCTTCTAGCCCCTCTTCTAGCCACACAGAATACTGAGGATGGACTCTATCATGTGAAGCGCACACCTTCTAAAGGTAGAAATCCACTCACACCAGCTTACAACGAGGGACCTAAATTGCAGCAGAAAGCAATGTATTCTCTGGATTGTGCAAACAGGCAAAAAAAATTTCTTCTTAGTGCTCTAACGAAACTGGAAAACTATCCTTTAAGCCAGGGCTTCTCAAACTTTAATGTGCCTATGAAACGAATAGAGACCTTGTTAAAATGCAGGTTCTGAGTCAGTGGGCCTGGGGTGGGACCCGAGACTCTGCATTTCTAACACGCTCCCCGAGGTTGCTGCTGGTCCAGGGACAACAACCTGAGCAGCAAAACTGTCAGCCTTTAACGTGCTGCTGTGAGAGATGAGAGATCGACAATCAATACCTGAAATGAATTTGGGTTTACATGCTTCCCTTCTCTCTGGT
Organism: Trichechus manatus latirostris; assembly: GCF_000243295.1. Classification (NCBI taxonomy): domain Eukaryota; kingdom Metazoa; phylum Chordata; class Mammalia; order Sirenia; family Trichechidae; genus Trichechus; species Trichechus manatus. The sequence continues at coordinate 8,424,493 of NW_004443989.1, read as the reverse complement.
GAGGATATTAATCAGCAGAAGCAAGGAGGGAAGCTAAGAGCCATTCCTTAGACGCCCTTCTTCCCCATCTACGTTATAATCCTGGCTGTTGCTCCTGCCGTCAGTGCTTCTTATTTTATCCCTTCAACAACCACACAAGAAAGGCCATAAAGGGATGCAAGGAAGGGCCCCTCATCCAAGCAGCTGCTTCTGGCTCAGTGCCCACGAGTATCACAAGTACAGACAACTGAAACCTGATATTACCTTATATTACCCCTAAATTTAATTTCAGCTAATAATTATGCTTCCTAGCCAACTAAAAGGCGCCCTGGTGGTGCAAAGTAAGCATCAGTTGCTAACCATAAGGTTGGCGGTTTGAACATACCACCATGAATAATTTCTTTTCGAAGGATTAGCACAAAGCTGGTTCCCATGAGGTTAAAGATGTTCCAAATATCCAACTTTTCCAAACTGCTGTACCACTCCATCGTCTCTATCTAACACCAGCTACTACTCCTTCCCTCAGTACTCTCCCTCCAGTCTTTGGATTCCATAATTCGCTGTAACATCTCACAGAACTCATGAATTGTCAAGGAAATGGCTCATGCAGCTGTGGAGGCCAAGTCCCAAATTCATGGGACTGGTATCAGGCTGAAGGCTTCTCCTGACTCATGTGGTTGCAGGGGCTGACGAACCCAAATCAGCAAGTCAGATGACAGGCTGCTGGCTCACAAGACTGCGGTAGCTGGTGAACCAGGTCAGACGATAGGCTGCTGGCTCAAGTTTCCAAAACTGGAGGTCAGATGATGACAGGCTGGATACAGGATCCAGAGCAAGAAACAGAGCTTTGCCAGAGCATTCATATATATATTAGATGCAGACCATACCCTCAAGGAAACTCCCCTTACTCGGGCAAGGTGGTAGAAGAGTGTGACTTGAATAAGTGTAGTAAGGGTGGTGACTGGGATAAGGGTGGTATCTTGAGTCACAGTCTCTAGTAAGGCGGTGACTTAAGATACATCCCACCCTAATCTGCCTCATTAACATAAAGTACAACTCACTCCCAAATGGGACTATAACCACAGGCATAAAGATTTATAACACATTACAAAATGGAGGATAATTAAACCAGATCACAAAATGGAGGACAATTACACTAGACCACAAAGTATAGATGACTACATCATTATATAACTGCCAGATTACATCATTACATGACTGCCAAACCACTGAAAATCACGGCCTGGCCAAGTTGACACATAACCTTAACCATTACAGTTTCCAAATACCTTATTTGCATTAGCAGCAAGCTGTCCAATCCCCTTGGTGGGTCACAAGCACCCTATTTGCACAGTCCTACCCAATCACTGTGTAGGAGTCACAAAGACACAAAGACTATGGCTAGACAGGTTTTGGTATTACAGTACATCGGGCTCCTGTGTCCAGGAGCCCCGGGAAAGTCTTTTACTCACCCCTGGGCCATTTCACTTACACATATGCATATGGCCTTGGGTCCCATGCTGCAGGCTGGACCAGAAGACCATAGTCCCCTCATCAATCCTTATCTTGATAGACTAGCTGAGCCTCTGCTTCAAATGTCCTGAGTGGGACTTCCCATCATTAAATTCCTCCCGACTAGGGTGAATAGAATGGACTTGTTTAGGTCTCTTTAACCTTGGGGTACCAGCAGGAGTTTCTGTTGGTCCACTCAACCTCCTGCAGTCTGCATTAGAAACTTTGTCTCAACTCCATCAATGTCCTCTATATTCATCCCATTTCCTAGTAACCATTTAAAAATCTCTGTCCTCTCCTGTCTGGAGGTGGGATAAGAAGGCAGAAAGGGATAGGAGCTGGTTGAACGGACATAGGAAATCTGGGGTGGAAAGGAGGGGTGTGCTGTCACGTTACAGGGATTGCAACTAGGGTCACATAACATTATGTGTATAAATTTTTGTATGATAAATTAACTTGAGCTGTAAACTTTCACCTAAAGCACAATAAATAAATAAATAATAAAATAAAAATCTCTGTCCTCCTAGGGTAAGTTCTTTCCCCATTGCCTCTTCCCATTCTCCTACAACTCACCCTTATGTTTCTTGCATCTATAAGACTAAGCGGGGAAGTTGTGTCAACAGATACCACATGGCATCTCAGATTGTTGCTGTGTTTCACAGTAGCAAGGTTACATGGGGTGCCCATGTAGAAGTGACTCCCTTGATTACCATATCTGCCATGACCTGTGTAAGGGTCATACTCATTGGATGAATATCCTGATCACCATAAAGCCATTCCAGTATGGCTTGCATAAGCAGCACATCAGCTGGAGTATTCCACTGGGTATTTAGAGGGGGAGAGAGACAGCTTCCCTTTTCAGAGCAAACAAATCTCATTGCAAATATTATCCAGTCCACCAGGCTGGCTGTCCCCTCCGGGTTAACCTGCTGTGTAACTGGATCTTGTATTATCATCCGTGCTGTTCCATAGTGAGTTGTGGGTCTTGCATCAATCCAAACATACTCTTCCATTCTGCAGCATTCAAAACTAAAGACACTGCCCTTAAATTAGTCGCTCTCACAATCTACTGTAGTAAAGGTTCCTCAGGAAACTGATAATACTGATCCACAAACTGAAGCAACTCCTTTACACTATACCCTCTAGTTTCAATAGTTTCTTGGTTTTGCCCATTCCCCTCCTGGACTACCTTCTTGGTGACTAGAGGTCGTAGGGGTACTTTCTGTTTTTCCAACATGATTTATCCTTTCTAGGTCAGCCCTGAGACTAGCAGTTGTACCCCCAACCAGACGGGATGTGGGCTTGGTTCAGTACTACAATCCGCCCCTACATTCTTTTTCCCTGCCCTTGCAGCTATTACTGATAACTACAACCTGTATTTCCTTATGCATCCAACTAGCCAATTCCTCAGGAGGTAGATCCATTACTCCTAATCCCCATGAATAGCTTTTGCCTTGGGTAACTGATTGCAATATAACAGCTGCATCGATCCATGGATGTTTTTTTAATCCCATCCAGAAATCAAAGGCTTCTCATTCTCCCATTTATCCCCTTTTTTCAAAACCACATATTCCACTGAGGCTGGGCCATTGCAGTGAACCCCACCATTCTGACATCAACTAAATGAATAATTACATATTCAGTAAATCACTGCACCATACCACTCAGTGGCTCCACAGGAGAAAGACCTGGTGATGTACTTCTATAAAGATTACATCCTAGAAAACCCTACAGGGCAGTTCTACTCTGTCACATGGGGTTGTTATGAGTTGGAATTGACTGGACGGCACCCAACAGCAACAGCAGTCAACTAAAACTCCCGACAAGGAGTGCCAGCAAGTAGCTAACTGGAACTCTCAAATGCCACTGAAGCAAAACAAGTGGCCTTTGGGTTTAGCAATGGCAAGGCAAGGAAGATTTCAGTGGCATTGTCAGAGTGGTGAGGGGAGGGGAAGAAGTGGTGACAGTAAACAGAGACAACTCCTTCCAACACCTGAATTAAGAACGCACAGGCAAAATTCTGCAATAATTCACATAAAAATTGAATAGAGTTTTTTGGGATTGCAGGTGATCTTTACTTTTTTTCTTTATGCTTTTCTCTGTATGTTTTGCAGTAAGTACATATAGTCTGTACCCATGCATGCACAAGTTGCTATGGAGCTAATCCAACTCACAGTAACCCCTGTGTGTCAGAGTAGAACTGTTTTCCAATGGCTAATTTTTCAAAAGTAGATCACCAGGTCTTTCTTCAAAGGTGCCTCCGGGTGGACCTGAACGTCTAACCTTTCGGTTAGCAGCTGAGTGCGTTAATCATTTGCACCATCCAAGGACTCTGAAGTATGTATTTGTTGTTGTTTGTGCCATCGAGTTGATTTCAACATTCATATATACAGTCCAGTTAATAAACGAAAAGACTGTTGAAGATAATAAAGTTGGTGGTTTTTCTCTCTCCCCCCTTGATGCCTAGTGGAGGTATCATTGAGAGATGAAAAAGTTCCATAAGAGAACTAAGGTAGACAAACAGACAGACTTGGTGTCAGTGCTGACAGGATGGGTGTGCAGTACCCTGGTACACCCACGGTGACATTTCTCTGCTGGCAGAGGCCCGAGAGCAGGGGAGCTTTGTGATCATCCATCCCAGGGGTTCTCAACACTGGCTGCACTTCAGAATCACTAGGGAAGTCTTGAAATTTTTTGGATGTTGTACTGCCCCCTACAGTTTGACTTAATGAGTTTGGAGTGGAGCCCAGGCATTGGTATTTTTCAGGACTTCGAACTGGTTCATTCAGGTTAGGTCCCCTGCTGAGAATTTGCATTTCCACCCCAGATATACTGAATCAGAATCTACATGTAGATTGTTAAAATGTAGATTCTCACAAGAAGGCAAGAGGAGACAGGAAAGCTGGTAATAAGGAACCCAAGGTCGAAAAGGGGAGAGTGTTGACATGTTGTAGGGTTGGCAACCAATGTTGTATAACGATAGGCGTATTAATTGCTTAATGAGAAACTAATTTGCTCTGTAAACCTTCATCTAAAGTACAATAAAAAAAATTCAGATGCTGATTCAATATATCTAGCGTGGAAATACAAATTCTCACAGGGGGTCAAACCGGAAGGAACAAGTTCGAAGCCCTAGTATTTTTAAAATATTCCCCAAAGACTTTGGATGCAGCCAGAGTGGGGCTGACTGGTGGAAGTGAAAGATTTGGGCCCCGGGGACACCTGGTCAGGGCCAGAGCCAAAGCAGAGGGCAGTCCTCTGTCTGCTGTCCGTCCGTCCGTCAGTCCGTATCACCCTTACCCTCCAGAGAAGACCTTCTCCACATAGCTGCACATGAACTCTCTGAGCTCCAGGCCCTCCTCATCCCTGGCTGATGCAGCACTCTGACTGGAGGAGAAGGAGTCGTTGGAGGAGGAGCGGTGGTACTGGTCCCAGGACGGGTGGGAGGGTGACTCGCCCATGTCATTCTCGCTGTCTGCAGACTCGGTGGTCTCACTCTCTGACCCGCCATCGCCCAGTGAGCTGTCCCCATCCTGCAGCTGTGGAGGCAGGGCCTCCAGGGGAGGAGAGGCTGGTGGTTCGGTCCCAAAATCGATCAGTGACCCCACAGGGACTTCTGGGGCCTCCATGGTACAGGTGGGCTGCTGGCGTAGGGGGTACGAGGTGGGGAGGCTACCAACTTGCTTCCCAGGTGTGTCAGTGGAAGCTGAAGACCAGCTGGGACCCTGCTAAGGACACAGGCTTCTTCCAGGAGCTGCTGGCCTCCAAGGATGAGCCCTCTACAGCAGCGTCACATGGCTCTAACGCATCTGAAATGTAAACGCAAACACATGAGCCTCACCACCACAGAGAGTTGTTCCTCACATAAGAAAAGTTCAGCAGCCAGAACCCAGACCCAACAAATTAATGAAGGAAGTCACAGATTCCCTGTAAAGAGAATACTCTCCAAACTTGCAGAATTTGGAGTTCTATACCGACATCACTATGAGCTGGAATTGACTCGACAGCAATGAGTTTGGTTTGGTTTTGGTATACCGACATCATTTTCCTACTGTCCACTTTACTGTTAAACACCTGGGATGTGGTAGACACTCAGTATATATTTGTTGAGTCAACAAACAAATCAACACAACTATCAGAATTTCTTCAAACTAAGCAAATAGGCTTTAAGGAGATTGTATCTACTGGCCCTCCCATTATAGCCTACCAGACTAAGGCCATCAGCCAGTGAGTAAATAGGCCAATCCTTGGGTTGGAAACAGAAAACCTCCAGAGGCGACTCACCGACACGCTCACCGTCCCCAGAATGAAGGGCTGACAGAAGACTGTGTGTTGTCAGGCACATCAGGAAGAACTGGCTCTGCTAAGCCATGGCCACCTCACCCTGTGGACTCGAGCCCTCACTTCCCAATTCATCCTTCACGTGTTCCATTCCCAGGCTGCCTGATGTCTGTCCCTTCTCAGCACTCTTCTCAAACATCCTGTGGCTTCTAAGCACTGGGTTTGACCTCTGCATCTCAGCTCAGAGAGTTGGAGGTTAAGGATTACTCCAGGTAGAGGGGAAGCTTGCCTCCCTGTCTGTCTGGGACCTCAAGGTTAGACGAGATTGCTAAGGTCCTCTTGACAACCACATTCTCAGATTCTCCACAGGATAGAAAATCATCCCTAAATAGCATACCTAATATTAAAATGCTAGGAAAATATTTGTAGTGAATATGATAGAAAAAGGGTTAATCATATCTATATTATATTAAAAGTTCATAAAATCTAATCACAAAATCTATGTTATAATAGATACACAAACTACTCAAATAGGCGAGGCACACAAGAGGAAATATAATTATTGAATGCTTAGACAATTCTTCAACTCAAACTAATAACCAAACATATAAATATATAAATTAAAATGATAAGGCACCATCATGTACTATTAAAATATCAAAAATTTAAAAATTACAATCTGGATGCTGGTGAGGTTATGGTGAAATTAATATTCTCAAACATTGCTGGCAACAGGGATAAGTAAGACTTTTAGAAAGTAATTTGTTAATTCTTATTTTTATTTCCTCTGATTCAGGAATTCAAATCTTTGACGTTTAGCTGAAGAAAATAAAACACTCAAAAACAGTTACGTAGAGCAAAACGCTCACCACAACGCTATTTATAATCCTTTTGATAAATTGGGGGGAAAATTCCAATATAATAAAATGGCAAATAAATCCCAATAACTTGATGCAATATTGATCAGTGTATGCTGCACTCAGAAAAGTGTTTATAGTTAAGTAAATGCAATACCCCATAGTCGACAAATATTTACTGAATGAATGTCCCCTGTGTGTCATCCACAGTTCTGGGTACCAGGGATACTGAAACAACGAAATTTGATTTTACTGTAATTACAAGTATGTATACCTATGAAAAAGGACTGGAAAAGAATATAAATATGTGTTGCAGTAGTGGGACTGAGGTGGTTGTTGTTCGCTGCCATCAAGTTGGCCCCAGCTCATGGCAACCCCATGCACAACAGAACAAAATGCTACTTGGTCCTGTATCATTCCCATAATTGGTTGCAGATCTGAACTCTGTGCGCCATATGGCTTTCAGTGGATGATTTTTGGAAGTAGATCACCAGGCCTTTCTTCCTAGTCTGTCTTAGTCAGAAAGCTCCACTGAAACCTGTTCAGCACCATAGTAACACGCAAGCCTCCACTGACGGACGGATGGTAGCTATGCATGAACTGAATTGGCTGGGACTGAGATAATATCCCCCTTTTATTTTCATAATTATTATAACAATGTAGTTTGAGCAATCAACAAAAATTCAGAGGGAAAAAGACAAACATATCTTGAAGCATTCCAAGTGGCCAGAGGGGCGATAACCATTTACCCAAGCAGAGCACATAGTACAGGAGGCTCAGAGTCAAGCTGAGTTATCATCGCTATTTCTGTCCCAGCGACACACTCTCTACAATCCCTCCCACTGGGAGACTGTGTGATGGCATGAGTCATCCTTTCCAGGTGTCCAGTATCCTGGGTAGGAGACCTGGTGGTGCAGTGGTAAAGCATATGAACGCTACCCGAAAGGTAGGCAGTTAGAACCCACCAGCCGCTCTGCAGGAGAAAGATGTGGCGGTCTGCTTCTGTAAAGATTACAGCCTTGGAAGTCCTGTGGGGTAGTTCTACTCTGTCCTATAGGGTCACTATCAGTTGGAATCAACTCCATCGCAACTGGTTTTAAAGCCTGGAGCCCTGGTGGCACAATGGTTAAGCACTTGGCTGCTGACTGAAAGGCTGGTGGTTAGAACCTATAGGGTTGCTATGAGTCGGAATCGATGGCAACAGGTTTGGTTGGGTTTCTAGTATTCTGGATGCCACCTTTAGGGGCTCAGGGAGGGGTGACAAAATTCCAGGGAGAGATACAGAAGGAGGAGAGGAAGCAGAGGTGGTGGGGGACCCAGTCCTGGCCCATGGGAGGGTCTGTGGCTGCTGCAGGACATTCAGGGCCTGTGTGGAGCCACATCCTGTGTGTCACCCACCCTCTAGGACCCTCTGCTCTCCTGTCAGGAGGCCACAGCCCAGGGATCTCGTCTCTCTGGGGAGAGAAAGCAGGAGGCAAAGCTTGTCCCTGAACTAAGACATCAGGGTGAAGCAGCCATTTGTGATAAGGGTGTTAGAAGCAACCCCCATCCTCATCCTCCAAGGAAGAAACGTAAGGCCTCCAAGCAGGCAAAGGTGACATTCACTCACAACACATCAAGATCACAAAACTCAGATGGTGACCTGGTCCAGCCAGAGAACCCAGGACTGCTCAGTGCAGCCATGTTGCCACCAAGAAACACAGACCCAAGGCCATCACAGTTTCCGGAGTTTTCTAAAGGCAGCTTAAGTCCAGCTACATGGTGTCTCCCAAGTTTAAACACTGGAACTCATTTAATTTATTCACAGCACCTTATGGGTCAAAGAAAACACGCTGTGTCCCAGTCTGCTTGCTCAAGACCCACTGCAGGGCCACAGTCTGAGAAAACAAGGTCTTAAATCAGGAGGAATCTCTGTAACTACAAAGAAAGCGGATATTAAAATGTGTTTCTACAGACTTGAAGGTGTACAGACCTTCCTGCAACTGCACTTTTGCAATTCATCTCTTAGGTCCTGTGGTGTAAAGTTCTACCAATCAAATTAGGATAAAATTCTAAGTCAACCTATAACTTACAATATCCTTATGAGATTTGATAATCATTATGCAACAAATATTTATTATGCACTTACTATGAATCACCTATAGTACAAGGAGCTAGAAAGACAGAGGGAGTGAGACCTTCTGGAGCATCTGGTCCTGTGTATATGCATGAGTGTGTGTGTGCATGTGTGTGTGTGTGTGTGTGTGTGCACATGCGTGTGTACATGCATACATGTAGGGGGCAAGGAGAGGGGAAGAGACAGTTCATAAAGTAAAAAAATAAACAAGAACCTCACAAACTGCTAAGTGCTACAGAGACAATCTCCAGGTGATGTCCTTGCGCGCTAAGTGAAGGCTTCCTTGGTTTGAGAGGGCAGGGGAGGAAGATATCGGAGCTGAGACAGGAAGGAGAGAGAACTGGTCAGAAGGAGACAGAGGCTGGAGTCTTCTGAGCAGAGGGAAGAGCAGGCACAGAGGCCCCACAGCAACAATGAGTTTGGAAAGTTCAGGAACTGGAAGGGTGATGAAGCTGGCAGGTGGGTGGCCAGACACATGGGGGGCCTTGCTGGCCACGTGGAGAGTCTGAATTTTGTTTTAAGGGGCATAAGAAGCCCTCGTGACACAACAGTTAAGTGCTTGGCTGCTAACCATCTGAAAGGCTGGTGGTTCAAACCTACTCAGCAGCTCTGTGGGAGAAAGACCTGGCGATCTGCCTCCGTAAAGATCACAGCCTAAAAACCCTATGAGGCAGTTGTACTCTGTCACATGGGGGTGCTATGAGTCACCTAACAACAACAGCGGTGTATGGGGAATGGAGGGCCAGCAAAGGATCCCCACAGAGTGGCAGGCCACAGCGGTCGTGTTCTGGTGGGAGGTTTCCTCACCTCCTGCCACAATCTCCTTCCCACCCTACTTCCCCTACAAGCCCTTTCCCACCACCTCACCTCCAGAAGCAGAAGGAACGGGAATGAGATTGCCTTCCGATTTCTGCTTAGCCACATCCCCACAGGGCTTTGCTCATCTGTAATCGAGCTGCAACTCTGATTTTCCCAACAGCCTGAAGAAGCCAGAGTTGTGACTGCCCACAGCAGGTCTGCCTTGTGCAATCAATCTAAGGGTCCATGGGGGAAGATTCAGGAACTTTTGTAATTCTTCTCCTTTCCACCAACCTAAAGCAACTCCCTCTCTGTTAGCATCCCCAAAACTATCAACTGTGCTACCCTCTCAGAGAAAGAAATGAGACTGCATAACCTGGTCAAGGTGCGTACACGTAATGCACACTGGTCGTCCTTCATATGCATCTAGTTCATCGGCTCATTCTGAAGTCAGTAAACCAAGGCCTGGAGAGGCTAAGCAGTGGGCCCACATCCACCTAGCTAGGAGGTGAGAGCACAGAATCCAAACATGAGTCAACCCCAGAAGTTAAAGACCACCATGCTGTCTCCCTGTCCCCCTCCCCCCACCCCACTGCTCCATCTGTGATGCTCCTGAAGGATAAATTTGTGGAACTGCTGGATAAAAGGGTTTGACATTATTAAGGCTCGTGATGTTGCTGTTAGCTGCCATTGAGTTGGCCCATGCACAACAGAACAAAACACTGCCCAGTCCTGCACCATCCAAAAGATCTGTTATGAATTGGATGGTTGTGATCCATAGTGTTATCACTGGCCAATTTTCAAGTAGATCACCAGGCCTTTCTTCCTAGTCCACCTTAGTCTGGAAGCTTCACTGAAACCTGCTCAGCATCATAGCAATGCACAAGCCTCCACACAGACAGATGGTGGCTATGCATGAAGTGCACTGGCCGGGAATTGAACCCAGGTCTCTCCCATGGAAGGTGAGAATTTACCACTGAACTACCAATACCCTCAAGGCTTGTGATAGGTATTACCAAATTACCTTCCCAGAAGTCAGGCAATATATACTTGGTGGACTTCATATCTGAACATTAATTTCAACCACAAGGTCAATAAACCACCTAATTCTAAACTCAGAACTCCAATTTGTTTCACTCTTGGTGTAACTGCAGACTCTGCACAGGTGAGGGGCAGGTGCACTTTACAGACAAAGGAACTGGGACACAAAGAAACCACTTGGGTCTGCATAGGGCCAGGACCTTGTGCCCCATCCTCCCCAGCCCCGGACTAAGCCACTTCCCCTTTCTTAGGCCTGTCCGGCTTGATTACTTCACCAGACAGCTAGCCCAAACAAAGGAAAATGGGTCTCTTCTTCCTTGAGTTTGAGATTCAGCTCCACAGCAATGGAAAATCATCTCAATCTGTACCCTAATTTCTGATTTTTGAAAAACTTGACTTTGAACTTTTGTTTTACCTAGTCAAGTGGATAAATGAGATAACACATGAAAAGTCTTAGAAGAATCACCTTATAGACATGTGTTATTATTCTCCTGGCTCATGGAGAGAGGCTAAAGAATATCTCCCCTGACCATGGCAACATGAGACAGCCAGAAAAAAAAAAAAAAAATCCAAACTGATATTGTCAGAGTAGTTCATACTTTTCAAGGCATAAATATATGTTACAAAAATTGATTCTCAACAACACCATCAAGCCATTGGTGCAGTATTATCGCTTTTATCCCACTTCAGAGATGAGAAATTGGGGGCTTGGAGGGGCTGTGTGGCTTGTATTGGGTCACCTGGTTAAGGGGTGTGTGGAGCTGAGCACTACCATCAGGACCAGAGGTCAAAGGTCCCTCGCAGACACTGCTTTAGCTTCTGCTATACTCTGACCCCTCTCCACCCACAACTTCAACATGACTGGCTGGAGCCTCATATAAAGTGGTGGGCTAACCTCCCATAGGACATCTCCTTGATTTTGCTTTGCCTAAATTTTGTAGGTGGCCAGTGAAAAGTATGAAACATAATTGCACTGTGGTAAGTTTGTGGTTATTTGTTGCAACAGCAATAGGAAACTAATACAATTGACTATTGTGTTGTTAGAACCTAACTACTTAAGTTGTTTGAACTGTTGGATATTTGTTTTACACTAGGGGGTGCCAGGAAAAAATTACTAAGACATTAAGGCATTCTGAAAGCTTGGAAACCTCTGGCCAAGAAAGAAGATTCAGGGGCCATGCTCAGCAAAGGAAGGCACTACAGCCCAAGTTCAAATCCCTTCTCTACCATTTGAGCTTTCCAACGGAACGTAGGACTTCACATTTACCCCTGTTACATTGATCACTTCCCAGAACTTGTTCAAGCTCGTGGAGATCATTTGTTTTTTATTTCCCTTTATGACACACATATCATTATAGAAAGGTTAGAAAATAGCAGGGAGAGAATACCTCTTAATCTCACCATGCCAACAGAATTTCATCTCCATTTTTGTATATTCTGTCTAGTCTCTGTCAATGGGCAAACATTTTAGTTTCAGTGCTTATAGAAATTCTATCTTTATTTTGTATCTAGCTAGTGGCTCTCCCTATGGCATCTGCACACATGTGGGTGACCCGATTTGAGTAGAGTCTTCTCTGGTCCCCTGAATAGTGCCTTATTTTAAACTGACCTAACAATAATTGTCTGGGCTTCGATGCAGGAGTCAGGGAACACAGACTCCTGCTTTAGATTTCTGATTTCTGCAGCTGTCTTGAGATAAGTGAACGTGGTCAATCATTAGATTACTGTTATCTTTTTGTTCAGCTATTAAGCAGATATGACAGCAAACAGTCTGCAGGAAAATTGTGCCTCCCTGAAATTGCTAGAGCAAAGGAGAGGGAGAAGGAGGAAGAGAAACCCAGGGAGAATATCTTACTTCCTTGAACATGCTGCTAAAGGCAATCACCCCATAAGGAAATATACCACCATGAATCTGAAGGATGAAATGTGACTTAACAAGGGTCCACAGAACCCTCATCTGTCTCCCCAAGGACCAGTATCTGTGCTGGCAGAGCCTCTGAGTCCTAAGGACATGACTCCCCCAAGCCTGCCACAAGTAATTAGCCTCAGCAGTAGAGCCCTGTGGCTCCCATCTGCATTTGTTCAACACACTCAATTCTACCCCTTTAAGTCTCCTCCTTCTTCCCCTATGTCCCCCTCCACAGTCACAGGTGAAATCTGAACACCAAGGGCTGGCCCTGGGCTCAGGCTGTGAGTACCCCGAGTATGGCATGGTGAGGCCCCTGGAGCTGCCACAAGTCCTGGTCCTTTAGTGCTTAAGCTGTAATTCGACAGACCTCAGCCATCAGAGCAGTAAGAGAAAATGCACCTTCTGTTGCTCAGAACCTCTCGTACTTTGAGACCACAACAAGGGCTTTCATCTGCCTGTCAGACAGACTACCTGAACCAGGAAGCTCCTAACAAATCATTCTGCTCATCCCTTTCTGGCTGAGTGGTAACTGACTTTGTTTTGGAACCAAGAAAGGATTCTGAGCTGTTTGGGACCATGAAGCAATAGTCATTCCAGTGAATGAATAACCTGTCAAGAAAAAGGAAATGTCACCAATATCCTTTTAGAGGTCAGCTGTGTTCAGGCAGCTGTTCAGACATAGATTTATACCCAGCCAATATGGATCCAGGGCAACATACAGAGCAAGAGGCTGCAAGTGGAATCAAATAAATCCATTACATCAGTAGGACAATGAGTTTAGCTGAGTTTTCTGGCAACCAAAGCAAAAAGGGGACACATGCTGGGTCATAAAATTCTTTTCATTCTGACAAATTCATCTGCAGAGTGACTCTTTCCAGACACCAAATTTAGAAATGGATTTGTCAAGAAGGTCCTTTTATGAAAAGACACCAATTATTGTAACAAAAAAGGTCTCTTGTAACAAGTTTCTGTAAAGATACAGACATGTGAAAACGTATATTTCTTCAACTGACACCCCAACAACCTGAAGGCCTATGTGAAATCAATCTGGTTACAGGTACTTGTCTGGCTGGAGCACACTACTAAGCAAAGATGAGATCTTCACGTGGTGCAGGGACGGAGCTTCACAAACCTGAGACACAACTAGTTAATATGCCCATGAGAGAGTCTCTCCTCAAGTACCAGATGTCTTGGAAGGGCTTCTGGCAAGTGCTGGATCACAGATGACTCATGGTTGAATTCTCTGGAGAGTGCCTGAGGTGCCAACAGTCTGATTCAATAACCTCAGAGGACCCACAGGCTCTTGGGCTGCAGCTACGAGGAGAGAGAACTGTCATTCTGCTGTGAACGCTTAAGAGGCTGACTTGCATTCTCAGATGCAGGCGGCAGCAGCATCTTAGATAAGATCTGCAGGGTTTACTTCTGAAACTCATTTTAAAAAACCTGTTGCTGTTGAGGCAATTCCAACTCATAGTAACTCTACAGGACAGAGTAGAACTGCCTCATGGGGCTTCCAAGGCTGTAATATTTTCACGAAAGCAGACTGCCACATCTTTCTCCCACGGAGGAACTGGTAAATTCAAACCTCCGACGTTTTGGTTAACAGCCCAGCACTTAACCACTGTGCCACCAGGGCCCTGGGGCTACTGTAGTGGGGAGTATTGCCCAGTGAAGAAGGCAAAACCACAGAGGTCACAGTGAGGAGGGCAGTAGGGCCAGCAGCTCCACCCTATTCCTCCAGGCACATGTGGGTCCAACACAGATAACCTACTTACTGGCAGCTGGCCTGCAAGAGGCAACGCTATGGAAGGGAGAGCTTCTCAGGAGAATTCTGATTTCTGAATGTCTGGGCGACTCTATTTAATTGACTGTGCCTCTTCACGGCCCAGGATTAATGATTTTAGGAAGATACAGGTTCGCTGTGGCTCTGAAGTCTGGTCTGTTTTCTTTACAACAGACTAGAATAGTGATAGATGCTCAGTGAGCGCTTGCTGTTGTTGAAAACCCACGGCTTAGGGTTAAAAGGTGACTTCCACCCAGCAGCAGGCAGCATTTGCTTTGCAGCTTCCTTTATCCATGAATTAGTCTGCAAAGTCACTGGGCCGAGCCCGCCCATCAGGGTTTCATCACCACCACACACTTCCTCCCACTGCCCTCTGTGCCTGGTTAAGAGAGAAAGCCGCTTAGAAAGACTATCAGATGAATGCCCTGCTGCCAACTTACTTTATAACCAAAAGGAGAAAAAGCTACAGATCATTCACTGATCTTTTAACCAATAAAATTTATAAGCACCTAGTACAAACCAACCTGCCAGGCTGCATGAGAGACAGAACACAATTCCTGATCTCAAAGGACTCAATATAATCTAGGAGGCAGAACAAAAACTTGTTCAACTGGTCAACTAAACAAACAAATTTATTTTCTGTGTAGGTACTGTGTGCAAAGCATTATACAAAGAAGAGGAACTCATAGACCCAGTCTTCAAAAAGCAGACACCTAGTAGGAAGAATAAGAGAAGTCTACAAATCACTGTGCAAGCTGGGATTCAATAAAATATGGTGGTTGAACCACCTTACCCAGAATCAACCTGGAAAGACGTCTCTAACGGGCAAAGGACTCTAATCTTGGTTCTATCCAACTCCTTTATTGATTACTGGGATCCGAATGCAAATAACATATTGATAGGGGATGTGCAGAACATAAAGCTGAGCAGACGGTTAACTTGGAGAATGACACAAAGGGGAGCCAACAAGACTCTGGCAGACAGCAATGATGGGCTGAGTCTGAAAGACGCCTCTGGACAGGAAATGCCTTCATCTACTGGGCATTAGCTGAGCCCTTCCACATGCCCGGCAGGTGTGCAAGCACAGAGGTGATGACCATATGGCTTCTGCCTGCAAAAAACTCATCAGTTACTAGTTAGGGAGTCTGACATTTGATCCACAGCTACACAAGTACAATATGAGAAGACAGCTTATTAGTTGATGTTACGCTTGCTCCGAGTCACTGTGTTTGACACTGGCAATAACACTCTAAGCTGACCTTAGGATACACTGACAGAAATAACTGAGCCCAAACAAGGGTGATGGTTTCACTCACCTCTGTTTCTGCTAGTCACATGGCTCGTAGAGCATCATGTTTAATTCCACACCTTGAGGGAATGATCAACTTCTTTTACAGCAGCAATACTACGAACAACCACATCCTAGAATCTACCTTCTCATGAACCTCAATTGTTAAGTCCAAAGCAACAACCCATTAGGATTTATCACTTTAGAAAAAACAAGAAACTTGCAAAGGCATTTTAATTTTATAAATGATTATAAGACTTTAAAAAAGGAAAGGAAAAAGGAGAGAGCTATTGAGAATTCAGAAAGCATACCAAAAAAAAAGGAGAGAGCAAGAGAGAGAGAAACCCACCAACTTTGTCAGGGAGTCTGGTACTGGTGTCACATGGGCAACAGTTGAGAAAGTTGAGGGAATTAAAAAAAAAAAACCAAACCAGTTGCCATCGAGTTGATTCCAACTCATGGCAACCACATGTGTCTCAGAATACAGCTATGCTCCATAGACTCTTCAAAGGCTGATTTTTCCAGAAGCAGATCGTCAGGCCCTTCTTCTGAGGTGCCCCTAGGTCGATGCAAACCTCCAACCTTTTGGTTAGCAGCCGAGGGCATTAACTTCTTGCATCATCCAAGGACTTACCTGGGGAGACACGACAACAATCTTCAAGTGTGTGAGGAGTTGTGTGAAAGAAGGACTAGATGGTTTTATGTTCGCAGTGAAGCCGCAGCAAGGTGGTCCCACCAACCACGAGGGTCCTGTGTGAGTCTCCTTTTTAGCAAAGCCGGAAAAAGAAAGTATCTGCTTGTTAACAGGTTGTTAATAAACAGAGGGCATCAGACTACGTGACCTCTCGGGTTGGCTTCTTTCCATTCTGAGATAACATTTATGAAGCTTAATGCAGGTTTCCTCCACTGCAACTATTATTATGGTTATATCCAAAGATAACTCCTATTTTATGACCTCCAGGAAGAAGAAAATATCTAAAACAGTCTAGTTCACAGGAAAAAAGAGATAAGGGACCATCTGCTGGTCTTGACACACAGAAAGAGAATAAGATGAGTTAAGTACTGCACAGAGACCACCTCACAAAACTGTGACTTCACTGGGTCAGTTTTAACCCACTGTGCTGGGCCAGGTACTGTGCTAAGTACCAGAACACTGCAGAGGAAGAGGTAAATTCACTGGCTCCCAGAGTGTACTGCCTAGTGATTCCACCTCCCTGGGTACAGCAGCAGCACCAGCAGGCTCCAGAGCAAATCTGATTTCACTATGTTACCCAAAACAGAAGGATCCAGGGGTTCAATAAGCTCAAATGGGTCAGGGAGGAAGGAAAAGAAATACCATGATTTATAAAACTACAGCTCTTCCACAGTCTAAGTCTTTGAAATGTCTTAGTTTTTCAAAAGTTACCCTATGTCTGAACTCGAAAGTCACCTCATACAGGGACCTAGATGTACATTTTGTACTTTACTAATGCTCAATGTATTGCAGGAAATTCCTGAGTGAGTTGTCGAGCCCTCTAGTTTAAGGCAGTGAGGTGGAATTTGGTGACAGCTATTTTCCATTAATTTTTACCATTAACCTACTGACTTGGTTCCACTATAACCAAATGTTAAAATTTACCACAAAACATCTTCTTCTAAGGGTGAGCAGCTGTACTTCTTCAATAAACTATTGGCACAGCTAATAATTTAGGGACAGCTGGATCCAATTTGGATATAGACTGGCTAGGCCTTCTATTATACTTTTGGATGATGTGGTGAAATGAATGGATATTATCCCAACCCTGGGGATGGAGCAGCACTTAGTAATTACTGGATGAGGGATAGGCTCCCTCAAAGACTTGGGACTTGGTCCTTTTCCAAAGAACCCAAGAGAGCTTAGGATGGAACTGAACAAATGTCCCCTTTCCTCGGGTGTGGTGCTCTGCTCCCACTGGCCCAACGATGGGCCAAAGGAAAGAGCCGTGAGCAGAGGACATCTGCATCTGTGCGGGAGAAAAGACTGGACAAATCCTCCTGGACACAGGGACCACCTGACACGCTGCATGCAGTCCTCTGCTTAAAAATCTCTGTGTCCGTTGCTGCTGAGCCAGGAAATCTATCATCTCTGGTTGGCTGTCAGGGCACCCCACAATTGGATGCCCCCAAAGCTCTCCAACAACCTAGTGCGGCACAGATGCTGCCACAGTGCAAAAGCCACCTCACTGAAGCATCTGGTTGTTGGTCTCTTCAAGACAGAACTTCTGGTTTAATAAGATGGGCTTCCTCATATTCACACATATACACACACTCTCTCTTCTGTCCCTTTGCTAATGCTTTCTTCAACTACCCCACCACCACACACACATACACACACACTACACACCTCCCTCCTCCTAAATCCCTTGGCCAATCCAAACTCTCCTCAACATGGAGAAATGTGAAAATAGTTATTGTGCTATGGTGGTGTTTTCTATGAGCAATTTGTGGTCTTTTGAAATCCTCCCTAATGTTGTTGAAACATGTTTAACAACATATTTGAAGTCTATTTATTTAATCTATCCTAGGAAAATAACGCAAAACATGGTTAAAATATATATAGCATTATTTATAACAGCAAAACATATTCGATACTTAAATGCTTAATAAGAGAGTAGTTACTTAAGTTCTGGTATGTCACTGAAATATCATGTAGAATAATAATGACAATATTGCATCATGAAAAAATGCTTTGTTAAATCAAAAATCAAGATATAAAATTATACATTCACTGTAATCACAACTGTATAAAAATAATATAGGAAAATGACGTACCTATCCTATCTGCCTTACACTATTGCTATAGGGATTAAACAAGCTAATGAAAAAAAATTGGTAAACGGGTAAAGTACTGTTTTAGTTATCCAGCGTGGCTGTAATAGAAATACCATACATGGGTGGCTTTAACGAACGGAAATTTATCTTCTCACAGCTAAGGAGGCTAGAAGTCCGAATTCAGGGCACCAATTCTAGGGGAAGGCTTTCTCTCTGTCGGCTCTGGGTGAAGGTCCTTGTCTCTTCTGAGCTTCTATTCTTAAGCAACCTTCATGTGGCTTGGCATCTCTCTTCCCCCATCTCTGCTTCTGTCACTTGCTTCTTTAATCTCTTTCATATCTCAAAAGAGATTGACTTATGACATACCCTACACTAATCCTATTCATTAACGTAACAAAGATAACCCATTCCTATAACCTGTTGCCACCAGGTTGATTCTGACTCATAGCGACCCTACAGGACAGAGTAGAACTGCCCCGTAGGGTTTCCAAGGAGTGACTGGTGGATTCGAACTGCCAACCTTTTGGTTAGAAGACAAGCTCTTAATCACTGCACCACCAGAGCTCTGGCACTCATTCCTATAGAGGTTAGGATTTACAACACATATTTTTGGGGAATACAATACAATCCATAACAAGTACTACACAAAATTTAAACGTTATTAATATCAGGAATTTGAAGAATGAATGTTCAGTACATGAATCAACAGGGCAAAAAGATCACATCAATATTAGAGGCCCTTGGAGAAATTGGCCAGTTCAAAAGTTCTGCTTTAATCTTTTCAGATTGTCTGTTTTTATCAGTGTCAACACATATAGTATAGATGGATAGTCACTGATATATAGTTAGTGGTATCAACTGTCCATTAATTCAGAAAGTCTTACCAAAGCAAGAATTATTCTTGCAATGAAAGTTTTGCTCTATTTGAGACAGAGGGAGACTTACTTTAAGAGTAACTTCTTTATTAAGCCCAGATCCTGCAGCACGAGGCTATACACATTGGTGACTACCTGGACACAAACACTTGATGTCCTAGATTAAGCTCTTTACCCTCAAACAAATCTTTCGGCACATCCCATGTATACTTTTCTAATATTCCTGGTGGAGAGGAGTATAGCTCATTTGGTTAGAGTCAAACCCCACTTCAGCCTGAAGCCTGAGTGGGTGCTAGGACCTCCCTTCTAACTATGCAAGTGCATATATGTAAAGATGGGAAAAAGGAAATCACTGTTGATGCGCACCTGGATGAGGTGGCATTTGTCAAGATTCTCTGCTGTAAAGTTACTGTTTTTCCTCTCTTCCATATTGTATTCTTTGGAAGAAAAGTCACTATGTATAGCCCACACTTAGGGAGTGGGGAGCTATGCTTCACCTCCTTGAGGGCTGACTATCTATATAAATGATTTGGAATTCTGCACGGGAGATTTGGGAAGTCTCTTATAATGTGTATAAACATATGCTAACCATATAACCCAGCAATCCCACTCGTAGGTATGTACCCAAGAGAAATAAAAACTTATCTCCACACAGAAATCTGTATACAAATGTTTATAGAACTGTATTCATAATTGTCAAAACCTGGAAACAACCAAAATATCCTTCAAAAAGTGAATGGATAAACAAAGTGTGGTACCAACATACTATGGAATACTAAACCCAAAAAAAACAAACTACTACTCAGCAATAAAATACTATTATATGTATCACCTTGGATGAATCTCAAATGAATTATTCTGAAAGAAATTATTCCCAAATGTCAGTATGATTCAATTTATATGACATTCTCCAAAAGATGGAGATCAGTGGTTGCCAGAGGTGAGGGATGAGGGGAAGGTGCAACTACAAAAGGCCAGCATGAAGGAGTTTTAGGGGTGATGGAAATGTTCAGTTTTCTGATTGAATGTGGTGGTGGTTACAGGAATCAATACATGCTTTAAAATTCATAGAACTGTGCTCAAAAAAAGGCCAATTTCACTGTGTCAAGTTAAAAAGCAGAAAAAAGAGGTGGTAGGAGCCAGCTGAGTGCCCAGCACATAGTAGGTGCTAAGTAAATGGTAGTTTCCTTTCCTTAAAAAAAAAAAGGTGGGGTCTAGGACACCCATACTCCTCGGCTCCATGGCTGGCCTTCACTGTGTCACCCAGCCTAGCCTGGGTACTGGACCTTCTGGTTCTGCAGGTACCTGATGTCCACATTTCTCCAGGTCCCGGTTTTCCTGTGCTGCCAAGCTCGCAGAGCTGTGCACTCTTCCTGCAAAGCAGGTTCTGAACCTGGGTCTCTCGAGAGGATGGGACAACCATATCAGGCACCTCAATATCTGTCATCAGCCAACCTCCAAGGATGGCACCCACCTACAGTGGGATGTCCCTCTTCTTCAGCTTACTCACCAACAGCTACTCTCTTGCGAAATGAATTATTTCTTGATTACAATCAAGATTCTGGTAGACAAAGAGGGGTTAGAAATGATTAGGAGAGGGTCGAAGGGCCTCCATGGGACAAAACACTCAAATTCTTACTAGATAGGGCTGAGGATCAGATTACGTGGGCAAGGAGGTAGAAAAATTTGGGGGCTTACAATACTACAGTTCTTAATTCTTGTAATTTCTCATCTTCTGTCTACATGGAGGAAAGTGTTGTGCACGTAGAAAGTACTCTTGATCAAATAAGTTTTTTTGGTTTTTTAAAAACTAAACAAGATGTGTGTCATGGAGTGAACTGTATTGTATCCCTCCAAAATATTTGTCAACTTGGCCTAGGCCATGATTTACAGTATTGTGTGACTGTCCACTATTTTGTCATTTGATGAGATTTTCCTGTGTATTGTAAATCCTACCTCTATGATGTTAATGAGGCAGGATTACAGGCGGTTATGTTAATGAGGCAGGACTCAATCTACAAGATTAGGTTGTGTCTTAAATCAATATCTTTTGAGATATAAAAGAGAAAAGTGAGCAGAGAGACATGGGGACCTCATACCACCAAGAAATAAGAGCCAGGAGAATAGTGCCTCCTTTGGGCCTGGGGTCTCTGTGCTGAGAAGCTCCTTGACTGGGGAAGATTGATGACAAGGACCTTCCCCCAGAGCCCACAGAGAGAGAAAGCCTTCCCCTGGAGCTGGCACCCTGAATTCAGACTTCCAGCCTCCTAGACTACGAGAGAATACATTTCTCTTTGTTAAGGGCATCCACTTGTGGTATTTCTGTTATAGCAGCACTAGATGACTAAGACAGTGAGAAACAGCTAAGAGAATACCCACATGTAAAAGGGACAACTGCATGGTGAATAAAAACACACAAACAAGACAGATGCAATGAGAGGGAAACTCACAGAAATGATTCCTACCAACCGGGACCTGGAGAAATGTGGGCATCAGGTACCTGCAGAACCAGGAGGTCCAGTACACAACTAGCCAAAGACCAAAGTAAAAAGTAGCTTCAGTAAAAAGCAGCTCCCTGATCTGAGAAGTCAGAGTGTGTTAATATGAAATGCAGCACCTGGCTCGCTTTCATGTGGATGCAACAAAACTGCCTGCCACTTGCTACCTGCCACCATTTTCTCTTTGATCCCTCCTTAGGTGGATGCCACTTTGTGATGAACCTTACTGCTGCCTTGATCTGCCTTCCCCGTAAGGAACACAGCCAGGAGACTAAGAGGAGAACAAAAGTCCAGGCTAGATGTAAGGATCAAGTAGGTCACTCAGAGAAACTCAGCAGACACTGCAAGTTGAGTGCTGGTCTGAGACGGTGCACATGACCAGCAGGGGCTGTACCATGGGGGCCCACACACAGAGGACAGGCTTCATCACCGTATAAGAGGCTGATGGTGCCTTAGGATCTCTGAACCTTGGAAGCAGATCCCAATTCAGGGACTCCTCTGTTACATTCTTAAAGTAAAGTCATTGGGCCCCTGCTTAAGTATCAAATATTAGGCCTCACTTTCCCCAAGAAAGAACAGTGCTCACTCTGCTCAGGTGAACAGGGCTAAGGACTAGGTGTGTGGAGCAGCTCTCCATCTACTTTTTTTTTTTTTATTTTATGGTGGTAAAATATACATATTTGTCATTTCAACTGTTTTTATGTGGACGGTCAGTGACATTAATTATATTCACCATACTGTGCAAAACATCAGCACTATTTCCTTTTTTTTTTTTTATCACCCTTAACAGAAACTCAGTGCCCACTAAGCAATGACTCCTCCTTTCCCTCCCCCTACCCCCAGCCCCTGATAACCGCTAATAAACTTTGGTCTCTATGCATTTGCCTAGTCTAGATATTTCATATAAGTGGAATCAGACAATATTTGTCTTTTTGTGTCTGACTTGTTTCACTCAGCATGTTTTCAAGGTTGATCCATGTTGTAGCATGTACCAGAACTTCATTTCTCCTTATGGCTGACTAATATTCCATTGTATGGATATACCACATTTTGTGTATTCATCATCTCTTGATGGACACTTGGGTTGTTTCCACCTTTTGGCTATTGTGAATAATGCTGTAATGAATTTTGGTGTACATGCATGTTTGTGTTCCTACTTCTTTTGGGTATATACCCATGAGTGGAATTGCTGGGTCATATGATAACACTATGTTTAACTTTTTGAGGAACCACCAAACTGTTTTCCATAGAACTGCACCAAATTACATTTCTGCCAACAATGGATGAGGGTTCCAATTTCTCCACATCCTCACCAACACTTATTATTTTTCATTTTTCTGAGAATAGCCATCCTAGTGGGTGTGGTATCTCATTTTGGTTTTGATTTGCATTTTTCTAGTGACTAATAACTTTGAGCATCTTTTCATGTCCTTATTGACCATTTGTATATCTTTTTTGGTGAAATATCTATTCAAGCCCTTTGCCCATTTTCTGATTGGGTTGTTTGTCTTTTTGTTGTTGAGTTGTAGGAGTTCTTTATATATCCTGGATATTAAATCCTTATCAGATATGTGGTTCCTAAATATACTCTCCCATTATATAGGTTGTTCTATCTACTCTTTTGTGCCACAGAACTGTCTAGAAAGACCTATTATTATTACAGGTCAATAATTACTAGGGATAGATACTTTTTTTTTTTTTAGAGAAGCATTATTTGTTGGTGGAAGCCTAGAGAATGTTTCCAGAGTTGTTGGGAAAGTAGGGGTCTCGTTTTACCACAAAGAAAGTAACCACAGTCAAAGCTTCCTCTCTCAGAGGCCTGTAGGGAGAGGTGTGATTTCTGAGTCACTTCCCTGAAGCTGGTGACCTGCTTTGGGTGACACAGGAGAGCACATCTTACCTTCCTGGAGGTGCACAACACTTGCACGTGAACTCTGGGTACTGGTTCAACTCCCCTCCCTTCCAAACCAGCATCACTGATCCAATTTCCTCAATATTGATAGGAACAAAGGCACCAGGCCACAAAGAACTTAATGAGTGACTGCAAAGAAAAGAGACATGACTCCTGGCCAAAGGCTTCCTTCTGGCCCATTGAGGTTTTTATGAAACAAAGATGAGAAAACTTTAGAAGGGTACAAAGGACCAGGTAAAGCATTTGAAACAATTAAAATGTCACCTCAACCAGCAAACAGCAAAACACTCTAGCTGAAGAACAGAACAGAAAACCAACCACACATCACGAGAGCAGCATGTCATGTGTTCGTGGCAACGTGACGCGGGGAAGGGCAGGATCACATTCTCCTCCACTCAGTGTCTCAGCCTGTCACAAACCTCCACCCATCATGGGACACGGAGCCAGGACTAGAGACACAGGGGCAAATGGCTTTCGGCCAAGACTGCAAATAAGTCTGACGCCCATCTCCAATTTTCAACTCCCTCTCTGGCTTCTGTTTGTTTTTTCCTGGAATGATTTGCCCCAGTTTCCTCACTGCTGCCTCCTTTGTTTGAGGATATGTAAATATTTTCCTAAAATCCTATTCCACATTCACAGGCTTTAATGGAAGAGGTTCAAATAATTGTTTTTGGACTCAAACTCTCCCAAACCACAACATGGAGGAAAGTGCATTTTACTGAGTGCTTTGATCAGACAATATCTGCTAGGTTGCTTCAATGTTCAGAGAGACAGAAAGAGAGCGAGAGAAAGAGAATATACTGGCTCTAACAGCAGGGTATCGGCTATACTACAGAGTAGTCTGAGATATGAAATGAGGGTCATCTTATTAAGTATTTTATCGATTATTATACCATCCATTATAGAAATAATACAGTCACATTTTTTCTGAAAATTTTCTTTCCTTAAAAATTAATACTAACATCTTACATTCCTGTGGTACATTTTTTACAAATGATGAACCACAATAAGAGAAACAATGTGCAAGGGGAAAAGTGTATGTGGACACTCTGTATTTTCTACACAATTTTTCTGTAAACCTGAAATTGCTCTAAAAAACAAAGTCTATTAAAAAATTCTCATCTGAATAAAAGGATGGTATTTTCAGACACCTCAAACAAGTCACTGCTTCTATCTCTCAGATAACCTCATGAGACATTTTGTCACACCTGAGTGCTGCTGTAGTGCACCGTATGAAACTCTCTGAAGCAAGTCAAAGCCAGCTGCTTCGGTTCATGATAATGGTGGGAGAAAGCCAAGCTGGTCTGGGTCATTCTTTTCCACAAATGTTAATTATTACTATTATTTAATATTCTTTAATAATTAAATAATAATTACAGCTAACATTCATTGTGGAAACCCCAGTGGGGTAGGGGTTAAGTGCTACGGCTGCTAACCTAAAGGTTGGCAGTTGGAATCCACCAGGCACTCCTTGGAAACTCTATGGGGCAGTTCTACTCTGTCCTATAGGGTCGCTATGAGTTGGAATCGACTCAACAGCAATGGGTTTAGTTTTTTTTTTCCTTTTTTTAACATTCATTGCATGCTCACTGCACACCAGGCACTAAGCTAATGCTGTATACTAACAATTCTCATAGTAACATAAGAAGCTGGTCTATTATTATCTCCATTTTATGCATGAAGAAACTTTAAGGCTCAGAAAAGTTAAATAGCTTGTCTAAAGCCATTGAGTTACAATGGAAGAGTCTAGATAAAAGCAGAGTTTGACTCTACAACCTTGCTATGATGCACACAGGTAACTGTTTGCTGATGTAGGGGCATGAATAAGGCCACCCCAAATAGCTGTGGTAGACTGGTGGATTAGTATTCCCTATACTAGTATCTCCACCACCTGTTTGTCAATTTGTCATATTGTGGTGGCCTGCATGTTGCTATGATGCTGGAAGCTATGCCACCAATATCTCAAATGCCAGCAGTTTCACCCATGTTGGACATGTTTCAGTGGAGCTTCCAGACAAAGACAGACTAGGAGGAAAAGCCTGGTGATCTACTTTCAAAAATAAGCCAATGAAAACCATATAGATCACAGAATATTGTCTAAGACTTTGACTTGCTTACTTTGGACGCATTATCAGGAGGACTGAGAGCTGGAGGACATCATGTTTGGTAAAGTGGAGAGCCAGTGAAGGCAAATGAAACACTCAAAGAGACAGACTGACACAATGGCTGTAATAATAGACTCAAACATACCAACAATCATGAATACGGTGCAGGACCAGGCAACTTCTCCTTCTGTTATACATGGGTCAGAGCCAACTTGATAGCAACTAACAACAGAGATTGGACAACAAGGAGGGCTTATTAGTCCTTTTCACCCAGAAATGCTGAGTTTTATAAAAGTTACTCAATGTCTAAAGGAAGAAGGGAAAAAATTGAACGATTAAAAAAATTGTTGTTAGGTACTGTCTTAGTCATCTAGTGCTGCTCCAACAAAAATACCACAAGCGGATGGATTTAGCAAAGAGAAGTTTATTCTCTCACAGTCCAGTAGGCTACAAGTCCAAACTCAGGGCGTCAGCTCCAGGAGAAGGCTTTCTCTCTCTGTCGGCTCTGGAGAAAGGTCCTTGTAATGCATTAGTCTTTCCTTGGTCTGGGAACTTCTCTGGGCAGGAACCTCAGGTCCAAAGGACGCGCTCTGCTCCCGGCACTGCTTTCTTGGTGGTATGAGGTTCCTCTGTGTCTCTGCTCGCTTCTCTCTTTTATATTGCAAAAGAGATTGCATTAAGACACTACCTAATTTTGTAAACCTCATTAGTATTACCTCATCACAGTGATAGAACTTACAACACATAAGGAGAACCTCATCATAGTGATAGAGCTTAAAACCCATAAGGAAATCACATCAGATAACACAATCATACAATACTGGGAATCATGACCTAGCCAAGTTGCTACACATTTTTTGGGGGACACAATTCATAGCAACCCTATATACCACAGAACGAAACACTGCCCGATCCTGCTCCATTCTCACGATCATTGCTATGTTTGAGCCCATTGTAGCAGCCACCGTGTCAATCCATCTCATTGTGGGTTTTCCTCTTTTTTGCTGACCCTCTACTTTACCAAGCATGATGTCCTTCTCCGGGGATTGGTCCCTCCAGATAACATATCCAAAGTACATAAGATGAAGTCTCGCCATGCTTGCTTTAAGGAGGATTCTGGCTGTACTTCTTCCAAGACAGATTTGTTCATTCTTCTGGAAGTCCATTGTATATTTAACATTCTTTGCCAACACCATAATTCAAAGGCATCAATTATTCTTCAGCCAATTCTTCTTTGGTCACGAAAGAATAAAGCAGATGCTTACTAAGTAGTGGGGGAAAATAGCTGTGCACTAAAAAATTCCATGCTTTCCGCTTTACTTAAATAAAATCCAAAGATTTTAGGGTTAGATAAGACTTCTGAAAAGATGAACAGGGGTTTCACAAACAGATAATAAAGGGGCAGGGAGAGGGAATAGCAGGTGAAAAGGTGAAGACTCATAGAAATTGTTTCACAGATGAGGAAACTGAGACCCAGAGCAGGGAAGTGACAGGAAGAAGTCAGGTCAGCAAAGTTACATCGGTTCCCACAGCACTGCGTCTGCCTCCAGTGTCAACAACTGGGTAAAACAGACAAGCAGGAACATGCAGGATTACACCTGCTGCTGGAGTTGTCTGTCATCTCCCTGCTTGATACTATGTCCTAAATTCTTACCATGAAAAACAGAAGAACCTGGCCAATGCTTCTGGGGCACTTCTCTCTCCTCTGATGGAGGGATGATGATTTGCAAGAACAGGTGCTATTTCATAGAGCTCAGGTCATTCATCTGACAAACGTTTACTAATCTTCTACAATGTACCAGGCAGAGTCCCCTGGTGGCACAAGTGGCTATTAACCAAAAAACTGGCAGTTCGAATCCACCCAGAGGCACCTTAGAGGAAAAGCCGGATGATCTACTTCTAAAAAATCAACCACTGAAAACCCTATGTAGTTGTTCTACTCTGACATACGTGGGGAGGTCATGAGTCAGGGTCAACTTAACTGCAACTGGTTTAGTTTTGGTTTGGTTAACATGTACCAGGAACTGTGATAAGCTGTGAGGATACAAAGATGAATAGGATATGGCCCCTCATTTCTCAAACACAATCTAGAGAAAGACAGACATAAGTCAATTATCACAACTGTCTGACAAGTGCTGTAATTCCAGGGTGCAGGTGCTAATAGGAGCACAGGAGTCTGATAGTCAGACAAGGGAATGAGAGATATTCCAGGCAGAGAATACAGCTGGCACAAAGCCGCTAGCATAAGGTGGTTTGATATACCCTTATACAGCTAATTCAGATTTACTCAGACTTAGCTGGAGAGATGGCAAGGAAAAAAACTATTGCCAAGTCTAGCATAACTTCAGTTTCTGTTTGGAATCATTCCCCCAAAACCTTAAAATTGAAATATATATCATCAATCATTTTCCTACTCACAATAATATGGGAGCCATATCTCCGTACGTTTTTTGGATACATATCATTCTGCACACTAATCCTGCTCTGAAGTATAATGAGGTGCTTGTTAAAAAGTGGTTAGCAGTGGTGGAGTTGGCAGATGTTTGAATGTAAGTGGAAAGAAACAGAGCTCTGCTGTTGTTTTGCTTTGAAGGCATCTAAATGGCTTCAAAAGGGGTGCTTTAAATGTATTCATCCACAGTCTCAAGGCAGAGGCTTCTCTCCATGCCTCTTCTGCAGGACTGTAATTAACGGTTTAAAAATGGAGTCAATTTTCTTTCATTTCATATACTTTGGCTAGAGGAAGCTCCTGTTCAGTCTGTCCATTTTGGAAAATAAATGACAGGTATAGGAGGACAGCATTTAAACTAGGGGAGAGAGAAGGCAAGATGGGAATGAAAAGACGGGGCTGTGAAGAACCTGCCAAGTTTCTGAGATGAATCACCTTCTTGACGTTATCTGGGGCAAGTCTGAGCAGATGTATAGCCACAGTGACTATAGCAGGGCTCTCAACAGTGGCACTGCAATGCTTGGGGACAGGTCACTCTCTGTGGTGGGGGCCGTCCTATGTATTGTAGGATGTTCAGCAACATCCCTGGCCTCTACTCACTCTCCCCTAGTTGTGACAATCAAAAATGTCCCAAGATGTTGTCAACTGTCCCCAGTTGAAAATCCTTGATCTATGTTAACTCAGACCAGCAACAACTCCAAAAGAATCACAATCATATTAATTGCTTCCTGTTGAAATCCCTTCCCTCTTTAGTACCACTGTCACCTAAAAAATAAATCCAATAGAGTTATCATCATAGATTTTTGATAATAATAAGTCCCTGTGTGGAACACTTAATACTTTTGGTTATAGGGAACTTTGTACATTAAACTCCCTAATGAAAATAGACTCCAATTGGCACTGTCTACTCGGCAGGACAGTAAGTGGAGAGTTGAGTGTTTCATTTGTTCACTCATTTGTTTGTTCAATCAACAAATACGGTTGAGCAACAAATAGTGTGCCAGCCATTGTCTAGGTGAATAAGACAAAAGCCCAGCCCTCTGGGAGCTCAGTTCTAGTTGGAAAACAAAGACGTAAACAAATTAATCATTACAGTCCATCACAAGTGCTATGAATAAAATAAAACTGTATTTTGGATTAGAGCTGCCCTATATAATATGATAGCCACTTGACATCCGTGGCTACTGAGCACTTGAAATGTGACACATTGGAATTGAAATGTGTTGTAAGTGTAAAACAGATTGCCAAGATTTTATATTTTGATAATGGTACAAAATGACAATATTTTAGATACACTGGATACAATCAAATATATTACCAAAATTAATTTCACCTCTTTCTTTACTTGTTTAATATGGCCATTAGAAAATTTGAAGTTACACGTGTGGCTCCCATAGTATTTCCATTGGACACCACTGGGTTACAGAGACTAGGAGGCCGGGAGCCCTGTCGGCCTAAGAAAGTGGGAAGGTCACCTGGAGGAGGTACCTCAATGTCTCAGCTAGTCCCAGACCTGGAGGATGAGGGTCTCAGACCGAGAGTCTGCAGTGGCAAGGACACCGTGCTGTGTGGGATGCACAAAGGGGAGTGCAGGAAGGGCTGAGGCTAGAAGGCTGCTGGGGGCCAGGCAACATGGGCAGGGCTTGCAGGTCAGTTAAGGAGCTGGAGGGGGGTGGGTCTCAACCTAAGAGCAAGGGGAAAGTTCTGGAGGGTCTTAATCAGGGTAATGGCATCATTAGATTTTGAAAAGGTGCTGCACTCTGGCTGCTGTGAAGAACGGATTGGCACATGAGCAAGAATAGAAGCAGAGCCCCAGGAGGAGGTGTTAACCTCGTGGGACCCCCCCAGCTCTTGGCTCTAGGTCATTAGACAAGGGTTCTTTGGGAGAGGGTAGAAGATGAAGCCAGAGATGCTATTTCTTTCCCCTAGGATAGCTGAGTCTTGTTAATTCTACTTACATTAAAACTTTGATTACACAGACTACCTCCTTCTCCTACAAGAGCAGATAAATGAGGTGTTTTTTTAATTATCCAAACTGAGCCTTGGGATTATAAGAGTGATCTTGCTGCTTAATGAAGTTCCCCATAATCTGCCTCCTCATAGAGGAGAGGGTATTAGACTAGTTTTACTCTGTTAATGGGTTTCCTACTGGCTTTATACCCCAGCACCCCCAGTTATGTTAAAAATACTGGGGGAGGGGGTAGTTCTTAGGTTTGACATTGATTTGGTTTCCTTCTACTCACAAGATTTCCATCCCTTCTCACTGGTTCCATTTTGCATCTTAGTTTCCCAGGTTCCCCTAAGTCCCCTAGCTCTAGGATGTCAGCTTAGCAGCAGCCATTTAAACTTGTTTACTCTGGCATTTTCCGCTCGCCATTTGCTGCACTGTTCTGGAGTCTCATTTTTCCCTAGCTCATTGGTCATTTTTGCTACCGTTGAGTCATTTGCTCTGAGTCATGCCTGGCTGTGACGCAAAGGCCAGGAAGGGCCTCAGCCCACACCTGGTTTAGGAAAGGATGCCACTGAGGAACAAGAGCTACACCAGGCACGTTTTCCTAAATGGATTCAGTAATGAAGAGGGAAAAAAATTCCCTCTTTCCTTTTTTTTTTTTTCAAATCCCAAAGTTATCACTTCACTCAGCATTTGTTGGAAATGATTTCTATTACACAGTGAGTCTTGGTCATTCATTTCCAAGTTTTAGAGGCAGGAGAACAGGCTCTGAATGAGCCCATACAATTCCCAAGAATAAAAGCAAGTTTTTCTTAGGTAAGGTTCTTCCTCTATCATGCAACACAGACCTTCATACATATATGCTATCTTTGATGGCTTCCCCTTTTGAGAGCTGTGATGATACTACGTGACATAAGGACCATGAACAAAACTCTAAACTGAGTACCTAAAATGAGGAGAGACAATGGGGACTAGGGAAACATGGAAACTCAATGCAACGTGGCACCCTGGATTAGATTCTAGAACAGAAAGAGGACATTAGTAGAAAGCTGTCATTTAGCACATAAGGATATCCAGTGGCATTACCACATGCCTGGCCCACCCCAAGGCCAAAGGCAGCACATTTACAAGATGGCAGATGGGGTCAGAGGCAGTCTATGGCACTGCTATCCTTCCTCTGTACTGAACAATAACTAAAAACATCTATAATAAAAAGGAATGAAGTACTGACACGACATGGATGAACTCTGGAAATATTATGCTGTGTGGAAGAAACCAATTGCAAAAGAAAACATATTATAAAATTTCATTTATATAAAATGTCTAGAGAAAGCTAATTTTTAGAGTTTGAAAGTAGATTTGTGGTTTCCAGGGGCTGGGGGAAGGGAGAATGGGGAGTTACTGCTAATGATTTTCTTCTGGGGTGATAAAAATGTTCTGAAATTAGATTATGGTGATGGCTGCACCACTCAGTAAAGTTACTAAAAACCACTGAATTGTACACGTTCCTCTCTAGTAAGAGAAAATCTAGCATTTACCAAGGTAGCAATCCCTTCCATCTTTGAAAAGTTCTGACTATCATAAAAATCATTCATTCAACAAATATTTACTGAGTACCTACTATATGCTAGGCGCTGTATTGGGCACCACCGATACAGTGGTGTTAAAAATAATCAAAACTCAAGGAAATTGAAACATAAGGTTTATTCTGAGCAGTTATTGTATACATACACAGGGAGACAATTCTGATTTAAAAAAAGCAAATGGCTCAAAGTAGGCTCTTTTTAAAGAGAAGAGGAGGGAGAAGAATAGAAGATCAACCATTGGCTAATCTTAACATAATTGACCCTGCCCTCCCCCTATTACTGAGATCAACTGATATCAGAATACTAGGTGGTCTCTGGTCTGGCAGCTAAAAATTTCGTTTTGTGGGTAAGAAAAAACCTTAAAATCAAAGTAAGATGTCTGTTACTAATTTTTCTCTTTGACAGTGGTTAATGGCAGGAATGGGAACAGACAATAAAAGAGCTATCAAATAAGTAAGGTAATTTCTGATATCACTATGAAGAAACAGAAACTGTAATATGCTAGAGTGAGTGTGTTAGAGACTGGGAGGAAAAAAGAAGATTAGATTGTTAGGGAAGGCCTCATAAGGATGTGATATTGGAGCTGTGACCTGAATGACAGGGATCCGGCCATGAGAAAAATCTGGCAGAGGAATGTTCCAGACAGGAAGTGCAACCAGTGCAAAGGCCCTGAGGCAGGGCGAGCTAGGTATGCTCAAGGCACAGAAAGAAGGCTGGACCTTGGTGAGTGACAGCAGTAGAAGGTGAAACTGGAGAAACAGGCAAGGCCAGTACTTGTATCTCTGCCATGGTTGACCATGGTAAGGAGTTAGGATTTGATCCCAAGAGTACTGAGAAACCACTGGAGGATTTTCAGCAGGGGAGAGACATAATTTGACTCTGATGATCTCATGATCTCTGGCAAGTGGTTAAAGCAATTGAATGCTAACCAAAAGGTTGGCAGTTTGAAACCACCACTCTGCAGAAGAAAGATGTGGCAGTCTGTTTCCATAGAGATTTACAGCCTTGGAAACCCTGTGGGGTTGCTATGAGTCAGAATTGACTCCATGGCAGTGGGTTTTGGTGGGTTTATAGAACACAGTTAATAAATGACAGCCCGGAACTCTCTGAAATCATGGCTCCCAAGATTCTCCAGGCTTACCAGCTCTTATTCATCCAGATTCCAGCAACTGTCAATGAAAATGCTTACTTTCTTTCTATGTCCTTCATTAAATGTGATGTCCAAACCACTGTGGAAAACTATATGGTGCTTTCTCAAAAAATTAGAAATAGAACTATCCTATGATCCAGAAATCCCACTCATAGGTATATACCCTAAACCAATAAAAACCAAACCCATTGCCATCGAGTCAATTCCGACTCATAGCAACCCTATAGAACAGAGTAGAACTGCCCCACAGGGTTTCCAAGGAGCAGCTCGTGGATTTGAACTGCCGACCTTTTGTTTAGCATTCAACTGCTTTAGCAAGCGAGCTTTTAACCACTGCACCACCAGGGCTCCAGATATATACCCTAGATACCTAAGAATAATGACATGAACAGACATACACACACCATTTTCACTGCTGCTTTATTCCCAATAGCAAATAAATGGAAACAACCAAAGTACTCATCAATGGATGAATGGATAAGCAAATTGTGGTACATACATACAATGGAATACTAAACAACCATAAAGAACAATGATGAGTCTGCAAAACATAACATGAATGGACCTAGAGAGCATAATGCTAGCTGAAATAAGTCAAGCATATAAGGACAAATATTGTACGATTCCTCTTTTATAAGAAGACAAGAATAGATATCTAAAGAGAGACCAATGTTCACTGGTGATTGGGAGAGTAGCGGGGATAGGGAAAAGTGCGTTTCAGATCGTAGTTGCTATTAGGTGCTGTTAAGTCAGTTATGACCCGTAGCGACCCGATGTACAACAAAATGAAACACTGCCTGGTCCTCAGCCACACCCACAATAGTTGCAATGTTTGAGCCTATTGTTGCAGCCACTGTGTCAATCCACCTCAGTTGAGGTTCTTCCTCTTTTTTGCTGACCCTCTACTTTACCAAGCATGATGTCCTTCTCCAGGGACTGGTCCCTCTTGATAACATGTCCAAAGTACTTTAGATGAAGTCTTGCCATCCTCGTTTCTAAGGAGCATTATGGCTGTACTTCTTCCAAAACCAATCTGCTCATTCTCCTGGCAGTCCATGGTTGTCATGGATTGAATTGTGTCCCCCCAAAATATCTGTCAGCTTGGCTATGCCATGATTCCCAGTATTGTATAACTGTCTACCATTTTGTCATATGATGTGGTTTTCCTATGTGTTGTAAATCCTATCTCTATGATGTGATGAGATGGGATTAGCGGTGGTTATATTAACGAGGCAGGACAAATCTACAGGATTAGATTGTGTCTTAAGCCAATCTCTTTTGAGATATAAAAGAGAGAAGGGAGTAGAGAGACATGGGGACCTCATACCACCAAGAAAGAAGCACCAGGAGCACAGTGTGTTCTTTGGACTTGAGGTTCCTACGCAGAGAGGCTCCTAGACCAGGGGAAGATTGATGGCAGGGACCTTCCACCAGAGCCGACAGAGAGAGAAGGCCTTCTCCTGGAGCTGATGCCCTGAATTTGGACTTCTAGCCTACTAGACTATGAGAGAACAAGCTTCAGTTTGTTGAAGACATCCACTTGTGGTATTTCTGTTATAGCAGCACTAGACAGCTAAGACAATGGTATATTCAATATTCTTTGCCAGTACCATAATTCAAAGATGTGAATTCTTCTTTGGTCTTCCTTATTCATTGTCCAGCTTTCACACGCATATGACGCAACAGAAAATACCATGGCTTAGGTCAGGTGCATCTTAGTCCTCAAAGTGACATCTTTGCTTTTGAACACTTTAAAGAGGTCTTTTGCAGAGATCTGCCCAGTGCAATATGTCATTTGATTTCTTGACTGCTGCTTCCATGGGCATTGATTGTGGATCCAAGTAAAATGAATTCCTTGACAACTTCAATATTTTGTCCTCTTGCCATGATGTTGCTTATTGGTCCAGTTGTAAGAATTTTTGTTTTCTTTATGTTGAGGTGCAATCCATGTTGAAGGCTGTAGTCTTTGATTGTAGAGACTTTTTTTTGGATGATGGGAAAAGAGGCACCAAATACGGATAAAGTGAGCACAAAACAATTAAAGTAAAAACGTTTTTGAGCACATACGGATGGATGTAGGCATATTAGTATACACGTAGGTAAAGGTGTGTACATAGATGAAAACCTATGTACACCTAAAACCTATAAACTAAAAAAACCAAACCTGTTGCCGTCAAGTTGATTCCGACTCATAGCGACCCTAGAGGACAGAGCATCCTCATAGGGTTTTCAAGGAGCACCTGGTGGATTCAAACTGCCAACCTTTTGATTAGCAGCTATAGCGCTTAACTACTACACCACCAGGGTTTCTGAAGTATCTGTATGTACATGTAAATACAAATATGTGAGTGCAGGCACATATATTCATTTAAGACAGAAATACGGAAACTCTATAGATATAACCAACCACATTCCAAGATTGGTTTTCTAGGTTTGAAAGCTTAGGACCGTAGTCTCATGGGACAACTCAGTCAATTGGCATAACATAGTTCACAAAAATCATGATCTGCATCCTAGTGAAGTGAGTAGCATCTGTGGTCTTAAAAGCTTGTGGGTAGCCATCTAAGACACACTACAGGTTTCTGGTTGCCAGGAGCAAAACAGTAAGAAGGTAGCCAAAAGCTCAGAAAAGAAACAAGTCTACACCAGCCACAACCTCCTGTACCCTGAGACCAGAAGAACTAGCTGGTACCCAGCTACCACCACTGACCATTCTGACTGGGGTCGCAACAGATGATCCCAGATGGAATGGGAGAAAAATGTGGAACAGAACTCAAATTCTTACTTAAAAAAAAAGAGCCAGACAAACTAGAACAGCAGAGAACAGAGGACTCCCTGAGACTATAGCCCTGATACCCTCACTAAACCCAGAACTGACCCTATCCCCTGAGATCACCCTTTAGTGAAACAGCGGAGTGCCACACAAAATAAATGATATTACCCATAAGATCTGTGCTCTACTTAAAAGCCATCAGTATGAAACAAAAGGTCAACAATTACTCAAAAGCAAAGTTTAGAAGGGGGCAGGGAAATTAGAGTCCTGGAAGTGTAATAAACAGAACACATTTAAAGAGAATACTGACACACTGTGATAAATGTAACTAATGTCACTGAACAATTTGTATGCAAATTGTCAAATGGGAATCCAACATGCGGTAAATGTTCACCAGAAACTCAATTAAAATTAAAAAAAAAAAAGGTGTGATGTCCAGAAAAGAACACAATATTCTAAGCATGGAAGAGACTAGAACTATCACCTTTCTCAGTCCAGACCTGTCCTACTGATGTGTCTCAAGATCACCGTGGCTTTTAATTCTGTTGTATACCATCGACTTGCTGAAACTTCTCTCAGGCAAGCTCCCTGAAGTCCTTTTTGTGATGCCCAGACCTAGAAAATGGGATTTAAGCTTGTTCTTCCTCAATGAGAACAGCTGTGCCCTGTTTTTTTTTTTTTTAAAAAAAAAGGTCACCATAACCTAAACAATGCCACACTTATTTAAAAAATGGTTAAAACAAACAAAACACTGGGCCAGCTCCAGTTTCACAACCACTGAATTTCTCTTCTGGGTGGAGGATAAGAAAACTATTAGAGCAAGTTTACGTAGAATTGCCTTGTAC
Source organism: Trichechus manatus latirostris (assembly GCF_000243295.1). Lineage (NCBI taxonomy): Eukaryota > Metazoa > Chordata > Mammalia > Sirenia > Trichechidae > Trichechus > Trichechus manatus. The sequence continues at coordinate 8,387,995 of NW_004443989.1, read as the reverse complement.
CTGTTCTCTTGCATCACATGTCTGAAGACATCCAGACTATTTGGAAACACTCAGGTCTTAAGCGAAAGACACTCCTTGTGATTGCACTTCCCACTAGATTTCTCAAAGACATATAAACAAATCTGAGTAGATGCAGACTCTCAAGCCTGGGGAGGGGGAAGTGGTGAAGCTCAGCTTCAGCTGCACCAGTGAGCTAGACTGACTTAGTGACCAGGGCCATGGGGGAGAGGAAGATGCTCGCTAAGGGTTGCTGGAGAAGACCTGGGGCCCCTTGTGTGTAAATATAATTAGCCCAGATCCTTCCCACATCCCATTTCCCAGAAGGGTGACATGCTACTGCATATGGTCTCAGACAACTAGGTTCAAGTCTTCCCTTTGTCCCCTCATAGCTAAGTGATCTTGGGCAACTCACTTAGCCTCAGTTTCCTTATCTGTAACATGGGAATGATAAGACTACCTATCACTCACAAGTTTATGGTAAAGATTCATTAAGATTTTATGTGTTTAAGCACTTTATAAATTACTTTGTCATATAAAAGTGAGGAGTTATTATTGGCAATAAGATTTTTTCCTCCTCCCTTAAATCTCTTTCCTGCTGTCTATTGACTTTTCTTTTTCTTTTCATCTCTCCAGATTGCTTCTGATGTTTCTCTCAACCTGCTTACTTTCTTTTAGGAGTCAGAGAGAGAGGCATATGCATGATTCACCCCATCCTAAACCTTCCTTAGGGTTTGTCCTAAAAGAAGCCCCTCAAAGACATTTGGAGTTACCATGAGACAATTTACTTTTGAAGAACTAAACTCATTGCCACTGAGAAAGAACCATATCTAGTATCTGTCAATGTTCTCCACTTTCTGGAATCGTGTAGCAAATTATTTAAGGTTCATGATGTACTAATGTCACTGTGTGGCTTCCCTTTGCCTTTGGTTGTTACATTTGCAAATAAGACAAACTAATCTTCATGTTGACACATACCAAAAAAAGGACGAACACTGCAAAAGACATTGGATATATTCCAGAACCAAATAAGAGAGGCTAGAGATGGTCTGGTGAACACCCGGAGGGCCTGTATGTAAGTCCTAAGCATTGTCATTTCTTTCATGGCAAAAGAGATTCTCATGAGTCAACTTTTTCACCGTGAGCTGATCTCAACAGCCCATCGCTCTGTGCTTTCCATGGGTAAGCAGTCCTGCTTCTGAACAAAGTGGAAGCAAGAAGGAGCGACACCTGAGGGGAGAGAATGAACAAAGGGAGAAACAGAAATGCAGGAAAGACAGGAAGGAACGCTTATGCACAACAAAATCCCAGCTTTTTTTTTTTTTTCCTTTACTTAGTTTGTTGTTAAGAATCTTGGGAAAGGGTGCCTCTAATCAAAATGAGTCTGAAACATTGGCATTAGGTTACAATGACCTGGACGGCAGCCTGGCTATGCTGGCCCTGACAGCTGTCAGCTTGTGGCTCTGACACTGACTCACCATGTGACAATCTCCACAACCGAGCACCCCACCTATGCCAGTTCCCAGGTGGGTTCCTGCTCCCGCTACAGGCTGGCACTGCCCCCCCCAACCCCTGCCCCAGCACTTAACTAAAGAGGAATAGGACTGGCCCGGCGCTTCTGCAAAGTCTTTTTCCTCTTCCCCTTTCTGTTCTCCCAAATCTAAGCATCCTGCGGCCTAGGGAAGAACAAACCAAGTACAAGGGGAAAAAATACACCCAGCTCCAGGAAGACGAAATGCTGTCCTTTCAAAGACCCTGGACACCGGCTCAGTCCATCAGGAGCCAGCTGTCCTAACGTGGGCTTCCAGCCACGTGGATGCTGCCGTCCCTCTGCACACCTCTTCCTTCCTGCCTGACCGTCAGCTCCGAGGGACGTCGAGGGACAAGGGCCGGGAGCTGCCAGGCCGAGTCCATAGGGACCCACCCCCTCAACTTGCCCCAGGCGCAGCGAGGCAGCAAACTCAGAAAAAGACAAGAACGCACGACTCGACCTAGGTTGTCCCCACCCGGGTCCCCGCCCCCCGCCCCAGCCTGTCTTCCAGGCGTCTGTGGGCTCCTCGTTCCCTAGGACGGAGAACCAGCTCCATTCAAAGCCATTGAGCGCCAACATCTGCTACCGGGGACACCTTCTCCATTGCCCCTTCCTCCATCCCAGGCACCTCATCGCGCTCACTGGGGCCCGGGCTACTTTCCCTGCTTCCTTGTCTCTCACGAGCGTGGGCTCTGCAGACACCCCGAGGCCCTCGCTCTGACCCCACTAAGACCCAAGTCCTTGTCATCCCACTCACAGCCCCCTCACCCCGCCACCCTACGGAGAACCCGGTCCTGTCATCCAAGGCATCCCCAGCCTGCCCGGAGAGAATCCCGCGGACCCCATCTGTCGTCTCCTCAGAGCCCGGTCCTGTCACCCAAAGCGTCCCCAGCTGTCCCCTTGTTGAGCCCCGCGGTCCCCATCCGCCGTCTCCTCAAAACCCCGTCCTGTCCCCGCCGCTCCCCGGCCATCACTCCTGGGGACGCACCCTTCCCCTCAACCCGGCGGGCAAGCCCAGAGGCGCCCCGCGGCCCCTCTCACCGCGGCGGCCGGGTGCGCTGACGAGCCGGCTGACAAGAGAGGGCCGACGAGGCACGGGACGCGCAGCTGAGGTGACTGCGCTGGCTGCGAGCAGCCGGGTCCTTCCGAGCGCGCGTTCGGCAGCGGGAGCGCGCGCGCTGTCAGTCAGCGGGACAGCCCACCTCATCTGCGCAGGCGCTGATGCCGGCCGCTCTCCCCGCTCCCCAGCAGGGAATCCCGGGAGCCACAAGGGGCACGTGACAGGAAGAGCATTGGCGCTTCTCACCGCTATCCGTGGTACTAGGGGTCTCGGCTGTAATCGGGGGGTCGCTGGCATCTTCGGGCCAGGGTCGACGCCTTGCCTGGCAGGAAGCTTGGTCCCCCCGCCCGATAGGAAACCGCGGCTGAGCGGGACAGTCCGGCGCCGGTTCGGAAACCATCGGCGAGAAGGGACTTATGAATCGTTGTGGAACGTCCCGGGAATGTAGTTTCCTAGATCCTCTCAAAAATAGAGTGTTCTCTCGGACCCGGAAGAGTCGAGTGAGGCAGGCCTTTCTGTGAACCAATAAGTAGGTTATTTGGTGATTTTGAAGAGGAATAAAGCCCTGGCAGGGAGTCAGAGAGATGTAGTTCTCTTTCTGTTGCTTCTCTGCCCTGGGTTTCCCTACCTTTAAAATAAGGATGCCATTTCCTGCCTGCTATATCTCAATTATGGTGAAGTCAGAACATTAACGAGCATTTTAAAAGAGTAAGTCAGGCAAGGATACAATGGTATGGAAGAGCAGTATAGAGGCCAATTTATTTTTTGAAAGGGAACGTCTTAAAGAATGATAGATTCCACCTCAACTGCTCCAAAAATTCTAGGTCAATCTACACCTTTTCAGCAAATACAATAAACACAACTTTCAGGTTATTCAGTTTCTTCCATATCTCTTCAAAAAAAAAAAAAAGGTAAAAAGTATAGAAATGTCTCATCTGGAAGCTTTTTAGTTCTAGAGAAAGGAAGTATAGAAACAAAGTGACACCCCCCAAATATGATTTGGGCTTATGTCAAACTTGGTCAGCATGCCTGTCAACGAAGAGAGTCTGATTCCTGAATGCTGCCGTGATAGCGTTCAGATTTCTAAAGATTTCTATAGCTACACTGCAGAGCTGTAGTGCTCCTTCCATGGTTGCTTATCTGCAACAATCCTCAAAAACCTTGCATTAAATAAACGCAGTGGTACCTGAAATGGGATTGAATGTCAATTTAAGAAAACTTTTTTCTGAAGTTATGGGAGTTATGCAGAAGGAACTGGAATTCTGCCACTTAGGAGAAAAAGAGAACAGATTGATGACAAAGCATCTTTCTGAGAAGAATACCTAATGGAATGTGGAATTGCTGGGAAAAGTTTAAAGGAGCAACATGAAGAAACAAGCCAGAAGCTGCAGTTCTACAAGTGTTATGGGGCCTTCAGTGCCATAGCTGCTTATGGCTCATTCCAGATTTGGTTGACCAACCTGGCATGTTGTTGTTAAGTGTCGCTAAGTCAGTTCCAACTGATAGTGACCGTATGTACAACAGAACAAAACACCACCCAGTATGGTCACTTGTGTTTAAGCTGACCTCTGGGTGTTTTAGGCTTAGGGTGAACTGAGGAAGGGAAGGAGTGTAAGGTAGCTTTCATTCCCTTAGGTGGACACTACAGGAAATGGGCATGCTGTTGGGTCCTTGCAAAGCCCTGCCCTGTTTGGAGCAAAATATGAGTGCTGTCTTGCAGAAGGTATGAGACCAGTGGATGATCGTGTCACTGGCTGGAGGAAATCTCCCTTGGTTCACTGAGTCCGCCTAGCACCATGCACCAACTTGTGCTCCCTGACCTGACTTTGGCAAAACCAACTGTTTTGGAAAATTGAAAAGCAAGCAGTGTTTGGGGGAAATATAATTTCTCCTCAGGGGACTAATACAGACCCTTCCTTTCCCTGTCTCATAAAAAGTCTTCTGATCTTGACAGAAGGCTGGAGAGAGGTAGATGACATGATCATTTTAAAAAAGGGGAATAAAGTGAGTTCTGCAAACCATAGCCAATGAGCTTGACATTATGCCTGGGAAATATTCAGGACAGACTATTCACAAAAAAATCATTTGTGAACCCTCAGAAGAGGAAGCCCCAAAACCAAACCCATTGCCATCAAGTTGCTTCCGACTCATAGCAACCTACAGGACAGAGTAGAACTGCCCCATAGGGTTTCCAAGGCTGAAATGTTTATGGGAGCAGACTGACACATCTTTCTCTCACAGACTGGCTGGTGGGAGCAGCTGCAAGCTTAACCACTGCACCACCAGGGTTCCTTTTAGAAGAGGAAACACTGATGACAAAAACCAAGTCATGCTAGGTTAACCTTATTTCCTTCTGTGAAATGTGTAGATTAATAAATCAAGGATATGGTAGAAATAGTGTATCCGTACTTCTTGTGTTGTTAGTTGCCATCAAGTGGACTCCAACTCATAGCAACCTTATCCTTAGAGATTAATTATGTACCAAAGCAGTCGTCCATCTTTGGATGCTCTTGACTATTAGAAACTTTATCATCTTTCTAATATTTAAACATAGCCACAATATCCAATCTCTGCCCCTCCTCATTAATCTTTCACTAGGACTTGTCTATTTTACTTCCTGAATAACTCTCAAGCCTGTCTGTTCTTTCTACTTCTATTGCTACCATCTTAGTCCAAGCTACTATCATCCCATTAGCAAAAACCTCCTAATGGGTCTCCATGAGTCCATCCTTTATCCTCCTACTTAAAAAAAAATATATATTTTATGCTGGAATAGTTTTACAGAAAAGTTGTGATGATAGTACAGAGAGTTCCCAATATACACCTCACCTAGTTTTTCCCATTGTATACAAATAACATTACCATGGTTAAGTTTGTCAAAACACACCACTGCAGACATCATAACCTCTTAGACACAATACAATGATCAAATTTTAAAAAATTTTATTACTGATACAATACGATTATCTAATATACAGAGTAGATCCTCATTAAATATTAGCTGAATGAATGAATACAGAGTTTAAGATAAGAATCTAGTGGCTAGAGGGCAGGAGAAGAAGAAAAAAAAACAAAAACCAAACCCTTTGCCATTAAGTCAATTCTGACTCATGGCGAACCCATGTGTTACTGAGCTCCACAGGGTTTTCTTGGCTGTAATCTTTACCTTTTTTCTGCTACTAGGTGGGTTCGAACCACCATTTTTTTTTTTTTTTTATTGTTGTGGTTTAAATGAAGTTTCCCTTTCAAGTTAGTCTTCCATACAAAAATTTATACATACAGTGTTGTGACCCTAATTGCTCTCCCCATACTGTGACAGCACACTCCTCCTTTCCATCCCTGATTCCCCATGTCCATTTAACCAGCTCCTAACCCTCTCTGCCTTCCCATCTCACCTCCGGACAGAAGCTGCCTGTTTAGTCTCTTGTATCTACTTGAGCTAAGAGGCACACTCCTCACAGTATCACTTTTTGTCCCACAGTCCAGTCCAATCCCTGTCTGAAGAGTTGGCCTCAGAAACTGTTATAGTTCTGGGCTGAGAGAGAATCCATGGGCCATGCTTTCCAGGGTTCCTCCAATCTCAGTCAGACCATTAAGTCTGGTCTTCTTACTACAATTTGAGTTCTGCACCCCACCTTTCTTCTGCTCCATCAGGGACTCTCTGTTGTGTTCCCTGTCAGGGCAGTCATTGGTGGTAGCCAGGCACCATCTAGCTGTGAACCACCACCATTTTGATTAGTAGTCAGATGCAAACCATTTACACCACCCAGGGACCTGTTCAAGTGGTTTGCCCATATTTCTATTGGTGTGTCTTATTTATTTTGAATTACATTTTTATGTATTTAAAAAAGAACACTCGTTCATAGTTAAAAAAATTCACAAATTACATACTAGTTTGTGTATACTTTTCTGGACATATTCTATGTACATAAAAACAAAAATATCTCCCCCCACTTTTCTTTTTTACACAGATATATACACTGTTTTGCACCACAGCCTTACTATGCCTTGAAGACCATCCATATTAACTTAAAAAATCTTTCTTTTTTTTCCACAATTGCATAGCACAGAATTCCATTTGTTAGTAAAACATACTAAATATATTTATAAAATACTTAAAATAATGTATCTATAACATACATTTAATATATAGATGGACATTAATGGGTGTTGCCAATCTTTTGCTTCTACAAACATGCTACTTTAAACATCCCAGTGCACATGGGCGAGTCTACCTGTAGGATAAATTCCTACCAGTGGAATTGCCAGGTCAAAGGGTATGAGCAAACGGTTTAGGATTCATGTTACTAACTTCTCTGCAACGATCTGAACTAATTTACAACTGCATCAGTTTGGTCTGCCTTGCCAATGCCGGGTACTACCAAACTTTCTATCTTTATCAATCTATTAGATGAAAAATGATGTCTCCTTATGTTTTTAATTTGCATTCATTCTTTTTGCTCTGAATGAGGCTGAGGCTGAATAAGGCTGAATAACCAAAACCAAACCAGTGGCCATAAAGTCAACTCCAACTCATGGTGACCCCATGTGTGTCAGAGTAGAACTGTGCTCTATATGGTTTTCAATGGCTGATTTTTTGGAAGTAGATTTCCAGGCCTTTCTTCCAAGCCACCTCTAGGAGGACTCTAACCTTTCAGTTAGCAGCTGAATGTGATAACCATTTGCAATACCCAGGGATTCCTCTTAAAAGGGCTGTTTCCCCATATGAGTGGTTAGCTGGAAGCACAGCTCCAGAAGGTTCAGTATTTACTTGAGGGGTAAACAGAATTAACTCTGGAGACCCATATTCCTTATCCCCGCAAGGGCCACCATTGTTAGGAAGTTTTCTGCTCTTAGGCCCTCAGTGGAATCAGGGAGAGGCAAAAAAACTCTTGTGTTGAACCACAGTCTTAACACAGCAAGAAACCTTAAAAATCAAGTCTAACCTCCTAGTTTAGAGATTTAAAAAAAAAAAAAAGCTGAGGTTCAGAGAGGGGAAATGACTTGCAGAAGATGACATAGGAATTCTGTTGAGAAGTTGATGCAAGCCCTTGATAATAGCTGAATTGTTTTTGTCAACTGGGGCTATCCCTGTTAAATATTTTGATGAATGACTTTATTGTGCTGTTTCCATTAGCAAGTTAAAATAAACAAGCTATACTAGTAACTAGAAACATAGGCAACATAAGTGTGGGGACTGAGGAGAATTACGGGATGAGGACTTCTCCATTCTTCATTTTTTGTGAAAGACTTTGAAATGTGCCAAAAAGATTATTGCACATCTTCACTGGACAACTTTAATGTGCTTGGCTGCTAGCCAAAAGGTTGGAGGCTTGAGTCTACCCAGAAGTACCTCAGAAGAAAGGCCTGGTGATCTACTTCCAAAAAAATCAGACACTGAAAATCCTATGGAGCACATTTCTACTCTGACACACATGGGGTCGCCATGAGTTGGAGTCAACTTGACCACAACTGGTTTTTTGGTTCACTGGACAACTAGGCATTGTCTAGCACACCCTTCTGGGTTATTCTGGTTCTATGGGTCTTTTCTTGTCTTTAAGCTATTTATAGCTCTTGTAAACTGTGGAGAACTGGTAGCAATGCAAATGATTCTTGCCCATAGACATTAGACATACAAATCAAACCAAAACCAAACCCAACGCCATTGAGTCAATTCCGACTCATAGCGATCCTATAAGACAGAGTAGAACTGCCTCATAGGGTTTCCAAGGAGCATGGTGGGTTTGAACTGCTGACCTTTTGATTAGCAGCCAATCTCTTAACCACTGTGCCACCAGGGCTCCATTAGATATACAAATGAGTCTTAGTTGGTAGAAGTTCAATTGATTTCCCTCTCCCACTGTGGAAGAAGGCAATTTTACATCTATCAAGCAAATTCATCTCAGCATTCCAGGCTGCCTATATATATGTCTACTCTTAGGGTTAACCTTTGAACCAACTGTAGCATCTTACTGACTCAATCATTAGTGAGTTAAATGAAAATCTTTGACATGTGTTCATTTTATAGGCTCCTGGGTGATGCAATAGATTCGATCTCAGCTGTTAACCTAAAGTTGGCCTTTGGAACCCACCCTGACGTACCTCAAAAGAAAGGCCTAGAGATCCGCTTCCATAAAACTACACCCAAGAAAACCCTAAAGAGTAGTTCTACTCTGTAACACAGGGGTTCACCATGAGTGGGTACAGATGGCAATGGTTTGGGTTAGGTTCGTCTTCTGTTTGTAAAAGCAACATGATTTTACCTTTTTTTTTTTTTTAATTTATTCGTTAACACTGCTCATAGCAGGTATACTGCTAGTAGCCACTTGCAATCTATTGGAATGCAAAGATAACCATCATTCCTTTCAGTCAATGTAAAAAGAACTGACCACGGAGACCTCACTTTTCTCCCTTGTGGAACCAAGTTCTGAAACAAAGCAGCAGATGGGAGGCCCAAGGTGGCGTGACTGAATGCATAGCACCATGATGAATATACAGATGTATAAGACACGATCACATAATTGTAAACCTGTAAAACTGGAATTTTGAGAATTGATTTAGTCCAACTCTTAATTCCGAAAATTAAGCTGAAACAGGAGCTTCTGGGAGCAAGAACAGTAAATAGTGAGGTAACTTGCAGACAGTGTGATCCGGATACCTTGTTGCCGTTAGGTGCCATTTAGTTGATTTTCGACTCTAACAACCCCATGTGACAGAGTAGAACTGCCCCATAGGGTTTCCTAGGTTGTAATCTTTACGGAAGCAGATTACCAGGTTTTTCTCCCAGAGTCTCGGGGTGGGCTGGAAGGGCCAACCTTTCTGTTAGTAGCAGAGCGCTTAACCGATGCGCCACCAGGGCTCCTTTCTCTCATCCCTTAGCTGTCACTATTATTTTCATTAATCTTACAATTAGTATCCACTGTTTAACAACAAACACTAATTGAGCACTTCTCAGCGCAGGGAAAACTGTCCCAAATACTATAAAAGAATCTATAAAAATTAAAAGGCATGTTTTTACCTTCAAAAAACTTAGGACTTGCCATCTGGAAGGGATCGTTGAGAACCTCTAGTTCCCTAGCCCCTCAGACACCGGGATGTGGCTCCGCGGACCCCAGGGTCAGACCTCCAAAGTCTACCCTGTGGCTTTCCCTTCGCCTCACGTGCTTTCCAGCTCAATCATTGCCACTCCCGCCTCCTTAATTCCTCATTTCCCTAGTTTTCATTCTTGCACAACGTACAGGCCATGCCTAAAGGTGGCCATGAGGCGTCGCCGCGGGTTCTGCTCAACTCCGCTCCGGAGCCGTACACCCTGAGGGCGCGGCTTGGGACCTGCGGTGGCCTGTAGCCCACCCTTTCTCTTCCGGACCTCATTTTGCACGGATCTCTTTATTGTGGCGAGAGGATCCCCCGGCTAAGAAGTGTATTTTCTCAAATAACTGTGAGTCTTTAAGCCCTTACATTCCAGATGGCTCCTGAGCACTGCGTACCCACCAACCGAACTCGAGCACCCACCATTCCGGAGGCTCGGGACGGTGCGGCTGAATCTGCGCAGGCGCGGCCTCGCCGACCTCGCGGGGTTCACTTCCGGGAGTCGCACCGCGCGTTTCTTCTGGCTGGGCTTGGGGTTCCGGCGTCTGCTAGGCGGCCGCTTCCCTTCGACCGGCCCGGCGGG
>NW_004443989.1:8362631-8377635 GCF_000243295.1 Trichechus manatus latirostris | reverse complement strand
TGGGCTGGGCGGGCCGTTCCCGCTCGGATCGACCGGCCTCGCCGGCCCGCCCAGCCCGTGACCCTGAAGCTCTCTCTGCTCCACGGTGCGCGCATCTGCAGCCTCCCCGGGTTGCTCAGGGGCACCTCTGTGCCTGCGCCTAACCTCCATTCCAGGTGTCTCCTCGACACTCCCCGGTTGCTGCCCGAGTTGCAACCCTAGCTCTTCGCCTGACCTTGGGCATAACACTCAGCTCTCCGAGCTACGGTTTTCTGCTGTGTGAAATGGGGCCCAGGTGACTAATAACGGGGTTGCCAGAAGAGAGTGGCTATAAACTCTTCTTAAAGCTGTAAAGAGTTCTTATAGGCATGCATTAGAATGGGTTTTTCTGCACATGGCGCGTGGCTTCCTGAACGCAGCTGTTCTTCCATTTCTGTTAATTTTTGCAACTTTTCTGTTTTATTCTTTGCCCATTTTCTTGATACCTCTACCCCTCACCCTCGGTCAGTTGTCTTGGGGTGGGGAGTGAGGAATTAGCGGCATCTGGGACAATCAGGGCAGCCTTTATGGCAACCTCTGCATCTCGCTGCAGCCAAGGCTCATCTCTCTTGAGGGGTCACTGCTGCGGGGACTAAGTCCCTTTTTGTTGTTGGATAGACACGTTTTCCTAGTTTATGAATAATCAGTTTATTTTGGTAGGTAAAATGGAGTGTAAGCACTGTGGGTGCAGTTGCCTTGTAGCTTGTTTGGGTTGTATACCAAGCCAAACCCATTACCATCGAATCGATTCCGACTCATACCGACCCTATAGGACAGAGTAGAACTGCTCCATTGCGTTTCCAAGGAGCAGTTGATAGATAGGAACTGCCGACCGTTGGTTAGCCTCCGAGCTCTTAACCAAATAGGGGATACATAGTTTCATTTGCAGTGTGCTCAGTGTATGTGCTTAAGGTACGTATGTTTATCCTTAGATAACCCAGAAATCTAGGACAATATATATTTCTTCCTAAACTCTTCACCTCACAGATGATGGATTTAATCTTTTTGATGTTGCTTTACAGCTTTTACTTAACCTGAAATCACTTTAAAAAGCCACCTTGTAAAATTTGCTTGTTAGGAAGCCAGAACTTGGTTAAAGTGAAAGGCTCTTGGGGGTATTTGAAAAAGAGAATGGAGCAGAAGGATTGATAAAATTGCATTTCTGGAACATTCTGAAAAATAGAAGGGTGAGAGTGATTCAAGTTATTTGGATCATGTACTTTTTGGAGTTAGAGGTTCACGTTGACCTCTGAGTTGAGAGAGGAGAACAACCCTGTCTGAAAGGTAATTTTTTAAAAGGATTCATTGAACAAGAGTTGGAACTATTTATGTAGCTGTCTCATTTCAAGGTAAAGTCGGTAAAAATGGATACAGATGTATTCTGTTACCGATGACCCAGAGTCTGCCCTGAATTTGGTGAATGCTTGGAACTTTGCAGCCATACTAATCAATGGAGTGTCAAAGTCGAGATGCTCTTCACAAAAGGAAAAGTGTTAGCACGAGTAGAATGGTCCTCAATATGAAAGAGAAAGTACTAAAAAGAACTTCATATGAGAACAGTCTTGATTGAGCGCTTGATTAAATGGACATACTTTTACATTGTTACTGAAACGATTGCCTGTTCTTTTGGACTCTTTGGCGTTACAAATAATAAAATCTTTGTTAATTTGAGAAAATGGTTCTAGAACTAAGTTCACATGTAATGTTTGGGCTAAATTGAGAGTAGTTTTCCTGATGCCTCCAGAACTTCCCGTCTCCAATCCCTACTGATAAATCTCCGAGATAAGTTTTCCTAAATCAGCTTTTTTGAATATGTTCCTTAAAAGTATTTTCATTATAAAAGTTATACATGGAAGGAGCCTTGGTGGTACAGTGATTAAGCACTTGGCTGATAACCAAAAGGTTGGCAGTTCAAACCCACTATTCAAACGCTAGAGCATAAAGTAAAAAGTCAAAATGCATACTCTCGTGCCTGCTTGTCCTCAAGGCCAGTCCCCAGGGCCAGTATGAACAATTTGCTGCATGACGCTTTGGGTATAGTATCCATCCTTCTCTGTGGTTTCATCTTCCTACTTAACAACATGACTGTCCCTTCTAGATCATGGAGGAGACAGAGGCCACTGGGGAGAATTCTCTCAACCTTATTCTAGTTAAAACCTTTCTAAATATCCGTCAGTCTTTTTCTTCCCCTTACCTCTGAGGAAGAAATAACCCTCCTTTCCTGATGTTAACTACTGTACCTGCTTTGGTCTGCTTGTTATGGGACCATGAATTATCATTGACTGTCATTTGCCTCTTTGACTTTCACACCTAGGTTGTGTCTCTAGTATATAAGGATAAAAGTGAAACCTTCAGGTATGTTTGTAAACATTGCTTGCAGTCTTCAGCCTACGTGCTCTAGGTGAGGTACCATGAAAGTGTTTTCTGGACCTGAAATTTAGGCTTCCCCAGAAAAACCCTTAGAACTGTGGAGTTCTCTCCCTTAACCCTTTTACATTTCTTTTCTACTCTTTTTCTCCAAGGCTTCCCTGGACCTTCAGAATTCCTCCCCCATCTCCAGTTGATCCTCTTGCATACTGTCTTTCATGTTTGTCTGGACTTCATGCCTGCTTTTTCTTGTCTCAAGCACTCACCCTGATTCATTCATTCAACAAATACTTATGGAGTGCATGGTGCTAGGCGAGTGCTGGGGGTCCTGCGAGGAACATTCTATTGAGATGATGACAAGGGAAACAAATGAGCAGAGAAAACAATCACGTGAGAGAATGGTAGGAGATGAGGGCAGCAGGCCCCAGATCGAATAGGCTTAATAGGCTATGGTGAGGCCTTTGGATTTCATTCTAACCTAACGGACGAGGCAGGTCATGGGATGTTTTCAGTGGGAGAGTGACGAGATCTGTATATCTTTAAAAGATTGGTCCAAGTGCTGTGTGGAGACTGAGTTGTTTGCAGAGGAGAGACATTAAGTGTAGAAACAAAGGACTGGTTAGGGAATTATCAGGTGAGATCTGGGCAGCATGGGGAGGTGGAAGGAAACGGCAGATTTGGGACAGGTTTTGGAGGTAGAGCTCACGGACTTGCTGATGGGTTGGATGTGGGGATGAGGCGTGAAGAGTGAATCCTCTTACTTTTGACCTCAGCAGCTAGATGATTGCCATTTATTGAGGTGGGAACTAATGGGGTGGTGACAGTTTGGTGGATGGAGTGAGGATTTTGCTGTGACCCTCAAACAGTGGAGTTGTTGAGTAGCCAGTTGTATATAGTTATGATGTGTTATCAGTTTGGAAGTTCTTCATATGTAGGTAGGTTTTTAAAGACATGAGACTGAGCTCCCAGGAAAGCATTTGGGAAATCATGCAGATAAAGGGGGAACCAAGGACGAGGCCTGGGCACTCCCAGCGTGTACATGTCTGGGGGAGAAGGATCTAGTGAGGGACTGACTTGTGGCTAGTGAGGAAGGAGGAAAACTCTAGGTATACTCTCTCTCTTTTTCTCTCTCCCTTGCTCCTTCCCTCACCCATTGATGGCTTTCCCTCTCTTTGGTCTCATCGATACTTGTTTGTGTGTTCTCTCAGTTTGTCATCTGTAAGTGCAAGTGCTATGGTAGCGTGATTAAGTATTTTAATAGAAAAGACCTTTCTAGAAAGGGTATATAAGGTTACTGTTCACTGTGTAGATAGTCTGCCAGCATATTATTGAGACTTGGCCTTAGTCAGGTTAATATATATTTTTCTCCTTAATGGTTAATATTCTGTTTTCTAGATTTAGTAATTTGAGAGGAAATTCATGGTTTCATATGGTATAAATTATAGGCAGGCTTTGAAAGGACAAACTAAATATTTCATGATTGCAGATTGTTCAGAAGAACATTTAAGAACATAATTACAGTGTAAGTACACCATGGTAGATTATCTGACTGCAGACAGTCATTTAAGATGCTGTCCATGGTCTTTCCTTGAATCAGGAGATTGTGATACTCTCTTTATAGTCTTCTCTACCCTCTTCTGGCCCCCACCCTGTTCACTTTATCACCCAGGTTGGTGACATACATACCTTGGACTTAAGTGCTTGACCTTTGCCTCTGCTTTAGCCACATGTTTACATAGCCACACCCAAGATCTTATCATTATACTGAGGAGCAGCACCTCCTCTGAATTTGTTAAATTCCTGCCTACCTGGCTACCTTTCCACTTCCACTAAATCTGTTTCTCAGATTCACCAAGACCTCCAGTTCCTTGAAAGTTTCTGTCACCTGGCTTGTTGAGCTCCTCCCTCTTCATCCTGGACCCCATGGTTTATCATTTCAGCTCAGGTCTTGCCTTTGATAACCTGGTTTTCCATTATAGCATCTTTGCTAATCCACACTGCACAATCAACGCCCCTGGAAGCAGCAGTCAAAAATCAGATGATGTGTTGCGTTGGGCAAATCTGCTGCAAAAGACCTCTTTAAAGTGTAAAAACGCAAAGAGGATGAAAGTGTGCCTTACCTAAGCCATGGTATTTCTAGTCATCATATATACATGTGAAAGCTGGACAGTGAATACGGAAGACCAAAGAAGAATTGATGCCTTTAAATTATGGTGTTGGCGAAGAATATTGAATATACCATGGACTGCCAAAAGAACGAACAGGTCTGTCTTGGAAGAAGTACAGCCAGAATTCCCCTTAGGAGCGAGGATAGCGAGACTTTGTCTCATATACTTAGGACTTGTTATCAGGAGGGACCAGTCCCTGCAGAAGGACATCATGCTCGGTACAGTAGAGGGTCATTGAAAAAGAGGAAGACCCTTGACGAGATGGATTGACACAGTACCTGCAACAATGGGCTGAAACATTGCAACGATTGTGGGGATGGCACAGGGCTAGGCAGTGTTTCGTTGTTACTGTAAGTCAGAAGAAAGGCCTGGCAGTCTGCTTTCAAAAGGTCACAGCCTTGAAAACGCTATGGAGCAATTCTACTCTGCACATGTGCGGTCGCCAGGCTCGTGTACCAAGGTGCCTTGGGGTGGGTTTGAACTGCCAACCTTCTGGCTAGCAGCTGAGCACTTAACATTTTGCGCCACCCAGGGACTCCTTACAAAAGTGTGGTGCCTCCCATTCCAGCACATGAACTCCAGAACTGCAGACTCATTAGATTTCTTAATAGACCCCCATTTTATTCCTTTAGCAGTGTTTCCCGTCACTCCCCGCTTGCGCCCTGAGCTGTAGGCTGTCTGGTAAAACCCCTCCTGCCTCTGTGCATTCTTATATTGTCCTAGGCTCCTGTCTGCATCCTGCTTCTCTGTTGAGGCCCACCTCAGGTGCCGCTTTCTCTATTGACACTTCCTAGTTCCTCTAGACAGAATTAGCTACTGCCACCTCACTCCCTCTGTCACACTTCTAATTCAAGGACAACACCACATTATTTACCAGGCTGATTCCTGCCTCTGTTGCTTTGTGGGTGCTTGTGGACAGAGGCTGGTGTCGGCTGTGGTTTGGCATCCTTGGGGCCATGCACAGAGTGCTTGGGAGTCCCCCTGCCCACGTTTGTTGAATTAAATAGATCTCTCACGGTAGGGTTGGAGTTTGCTTCATATGCTTATTGTGTGTCTGAGGCAGAGATTTGCTTTCTGTTTTTCTAGGTCATCAGTGGGCATAAGAAAAGTAAAGCAGTGCCGAGTTTAAACAGTGCTTTAACGTAAATAGGATGCCAGATGAGGGTAGACACTCTTATTACTGCAGCAGTAAAACTCATTATATAGTGAGTCTGTATTGTAGTAGCCGATCACCAAAAAATACTGATGCTTTTTGTCTACTTACTTGTTTTCAGTTTGTTCATGAGAAGTACTTTTTCAGTTTATAATGAAGGAATAAAGAGGGGAAGAGATTACAAAACTTGCCTGAAGTTACAGATGAAAGTAAACCTAAGACAGGACCTAATAAGTTGGGGTCATGACTCATAAATGCAGTTTCTATAGGAAGAAAAGTGTTCTAGCAGCTCTCCAGGATGTGATTTTTGCCACACCCTTTCACACCTGCCACATGTGCCTGTGTTTTGTTTTTTTCCTATTGATTTTTATTGAGGTGTAATTTATATACAATGAAATGCACACATAAGTGTATAGTTCATTGTTTAACGTCTCATTGAGTTCTGTTTTGACAAATGTGTATGCCTGTGTAACTCACTTCCCTATCAAGGTAGAGAACATTGCCATCACCTCAGAAAGTTACCTGGGACCTCTTCTCAGTCATTCTGTGCTCAAACCCTTATTCTCATTTCTTCTGACAGACATTTGTTTTTCCTGTTTTACTGTCATATAAATGGAATCATACCATACATACTCTTATGTCTGACTTCTTTCGCTTAGCATAATGTGTATGAGATTTATCCATGTTGTTGCCTGGGTAATGACCTCCCCCCCCCCTTTTTTTTTGGCTGAGAAGTATGCCACTGTATGAATATACCACAGTTTGTTTGTTCATCTTCTGTTGATGGATATTTGGGTTGTTTCCAGGTGGGGGCTATTATGAATAAAACTGCTGTGAACATTCCCATACATGTTTTCATGTTCATATTCATGCTCATTTTTCTTAGATAAATACCTAGAAGTAGAATTGTTGAGTCACAAGATGGGTATTTGTTTAACTTTGAGAAAGTACCAGATCACTTGCCAAAATGGTTGTTGTACTGGTTATTTTTTAAAATTTATAAAAATAATTGGGGATTTGGACTCACTGTAGAAATTCTGCTGTAGACCCAATGCCTACAATGGGCACAGACCTAAGAGCTGCCCTCTTGTACACATCTGCACCTGTTCTTCCTTCTTACAGGGAGCCTTGGTGGCGCAGTGGTTAACCGAAAGGTCGACAGTTTGAACCCCCCAACGCCTCCATGGGAGAAAGACCTAGTGATCTGCTTCGATAAAGATTACAGTCTTAGAAACCCTATGGGGTAGTTCTATTCTGTCCTACGGGGTTGCTATGCATTGGAATTGACTCGACAGCACTTTTTTTCTTGTTTACTTCTTCCTCCATTGTCACCCCCATCTGCTTGGAAAAGCTCAGTCACTCATCAAGTCCCTTCTCAGGCATCACTTTCTCTGTGAAAATCATCCTTAATCTCCTGGCTGGAAGTTTGCTGAGTGTGAACCTGAACGTTGCCCTGGTGCTGCCATCAAAGGAATGTCTGGAGAGAGTGAGGTGGTGTCCCCAGAAGTCTGGGAAGTACCTCCAGAGGCTGGTATCTGCGTCTTACCTGGAGGCTGTCGAGTTTTCAGGCTGGCTGGCACACGCTTCCAGCAAGAGAACAAACCATGTAAGGCTGGGAGGAAGAGGGCGGTGGGAACACACCCTGTCTCGGAGGGAAGAGGGGATTGTGGCAGTTCTCGGGGCTCCAGTACGGAACGTAGATATGTTCTAGGCAGAGTGGGGTATACCCACCCTGAAAGAGGCCGGGTGTGTTTTGGTAGTGCTAAAGGGGAGTTGCCTCTAACCAAGGGAGTTTTTAGTGATGGGGAGGGCCAAAATGCAGTGGAGTAGCATCCTAAGAAAGTATGTGCACTGTGTACACAGATACCATCCTACAGAAAAGGCCGCCATCACTGAGGAAACCACAGTCGGAGCCAGGCTGAGGTGACTGGTTGCATAGGTGGTTCCTTTCTATGCTATTTCCTTTCCCAGCCCCCACTTAATAATTATCCCCTTACCTCACATACGCATACACGCCTGCACATTTCAGAGTGGAAGGAATAATGTTAAGACCAGACCACCTTCTCTGCCCTCAGATGTTTGAGCCACAAGCCTGAGCAGGGGAAAGAAATGGAGTTTCATTTTGATATAAGATCATTGGAGGAACTGGAATCCTCCCTCATTGCTGATGGGAATGTAAAATGATACATCCACTTTGGAAAGCAGTCTGGCAATTTCATAAAAAGTTACACATATACCTATCATGGGATCCGGCCCTTCCTTTCCTATGTATTTACCCAAGAGAAATGAAAGCACATGTCCATACAAAGACTTGTACCTGAATGTTCCTAACATCTTTCCTTGTTAATCACCCAGAACTGGAAACAACCTAGCTGTCCATCAGCAGGTGTATTGGTAAACAAATTATGGTATATACACACCATATTCAGAAGTAAAAAGGTACAGACTGTTGAACCACACAACAGTGTAGATGAACTGCAGAATGATCATGCTGAGTGAAAGAAGTCAGACAGAATAGTACATACTGGATGAGTCCTAGAGAATAGGGACTCATCTGTAGTGGCTGCAAGCCTGAGGCCACGAGACTGGGGCGGGGATCGGGGGGCTCGGACACTTTAGGGGTGCTAACCATCTTGATTATAGTGACCGCTTCACAAGTAGGTGTCAAAACTTATCAAACAGGGTACTTTACGTAGGTGCAGTTTAATTATGTGCCATTTATACCTAAATAAAACTTTTTAAAATAAGTATAACCAGTTGTCATCAAGTCATTTCTGACTCGTGGTGACCCTGTGTATGTCAAAGTAGAACTGTACCCTACATGGTTTTCAATGGCTGATCCTCCTACCAGGGGCCTCTGGATGGGCTCAAACCTCTACCTTTTGGTTAGCAGCCTAACCGTTTGCACCAGCCAGGGACACCTTAAAAAAGGAGTAGATCCAGTGTATAGAGCAGGCCACACCGTTATGTGAACTCTTGCAGCATGGGCTAGGCAACTTTGGTCTGGATTCTCCTGGGGGATCTTTCTTCAGAAGGATTAACACCTTGTAACCAAAAACCAAACCCGTTGCTGTCAAGTTGATTCCGACTTACAGCAGCCCTATAGGACAGAGTAGAACTTTCCCACAGGGTTTCCAAGGAGCGGCTGGTGGATTCAAACTGCCGACCTTTTGGTTAGCAGCTGAGCTCTTAACCACTGTGCGCCACCAGGGCTCCAACGCCCTGTGGGGGTGTTGATTTGAAACAGTCATCTCATTCCATCTCTACTTTCAAATGTGCCCTATTGAGTTTCTTAAAGCGATCACAAGCAGAAGCTGGGCCAGGCTGGGCAGTTTTCAAAGTTAGGCCTGGTGCAGACTTGAAGAAGTTTGGTGGAAGAAATGAGAAGAGGCCGGTAACCTGAGGAGAGAGTCTGGGAAGAACTTTCAACATTGTAAATACAGAGACTATATTCATATTGACATGAAGGAAAATTTAAGATTTTCCATTAAAATCATCTCATCAGGAGCAGGAGAATGGTGGGGTGCAGAACTCAAATTCTAGTAAGAAGACCATACTTAATGGTCTGTCTGAGACTGGAGGAACCCTGGAAAGCATGGCCCCTGGATTCTCTATCAGCCCAGAACTAAATTTCTGAGGCCAACTCTTCAGATAGGGATTGGACTGGACTGGGACATGAAGTGATACTCGTGAGGAGTGTGCCTCCTAGCTCAGGTAGATGCAAGAGACTGAACGGGCAGCTTCTGTCCAGAGGTGAGATGGGAAGGCAGAGAGGGTTAAGAGCTGGCTGAATGGACATGGGGAGTCGGGTGGAAAGGAGGAGTGTGCTGTCACAGTATGGGGAGAGGAATTAGAGTCACATAACTATGTATAAATTTTTGTATGGGAAAAAAATTTCTAAAAACTAAGGAAAAAATCATCCCACAGATGTTTTTGAAAAGTTTTAATTGGGAAAAAAAAAGGAAAAGCAGAAATAATTTTTTTTACTTGGAATTCTGGTGGTTAGAAATAGCCTAAGCAAATATTATTTTTATCAGAATAGTGAACAAAGTAGTTTTTATCACGATAGTGAATAAAATGAATATAAACAATGAATGATGAGTAAAAGAGTATGTTGTATATCTTGGTAAATGTCATCTTTAAAGTCTCAGAGTCTTGTAACATTGCTAAGGAGGTATACCTACCTTGGGCTTCTGAAATTTTAGTCCAGAATTCTTCACATGCTTGTGGATCATCTGTGGGAGAACGCTGGGCAGGTTTTTTCCAGAAAATGTGCATACTTTTATCAGGCGTGGCCTGTGCTAGGCCTCCTGTTGTTTGGAGGATGGGCCTCCTAGATTGATTTTTTTTTTTTTTTTTAACTCCTAAGGTCTTTCTCTTTGTTGATTATGTAGTTCTCCTTTCTAGGAGATTTCCTCATTGCTGTCGTCTACTATTATTTGTAAACTTTTAAATCCTGCCGTTGTATTTTTGTTTTTCAGTAACTAGGAGGTTCTCAGAATGTTCCTGTTCTTGTTTCACAGAAACAGTCTGGTCTCTGATTTCTGAGAATACTCACCGTAGCCATGTGCTGCACACGTTTTCTTCTCCGTGCATTGTGCCTATTCTGAATTCCTTTCCCGTTTCTTTTTTTTTGGCTCTTTCATGAGACATGTTTTGGGCTTTCTTCAAAACATCTGCTCATGCTGTTCGTTCATATCTAAGAGTGAGACAAGCTGCAGCTGGGCCCACAGGTCTGCGTACAGGGTGTCATCTGCCTGCATCTCAGAGAAGTCTGGCAGTGACCCTGACCTTTCTCTTGGGGTTCCTTTGCATCTTGGTGTCTTTAGACCTTTTCTCCTGGGCCAGGTTAGTGTTTCCAGAGAGGATACCTCTAACTCTCCCCCAACAAATGAGAAGGGGGTGTCTCACCCTTCAGCAGGGTCTCTGCTCAGTCCCGAGTGTTCTGCCCATGGTTTGTCCCCTCCCTCGATGGGACCTGATGTCCCTGTGCATCGCCTCCCCGGCTCATCCCCTGTCGTCTCAGTGACTCCTTTTGCATGGCAAGACCTTGTGGACCATTGCAGTGTGGGCTAGCCAGCTTTGGTCTGGATTCTCCGGGGGGATCTTTCCTTGAGAGGGATTTTGGCTTGCAGATTTGTATTTAACACTGGGACTAAAATAGCAGTAGGGTAAAACAAACATTTAAAATACACCTCTTAATTTTCAGGATTGTGATCACTGTATTAGTAATGAAAACAGGAGCAATGATATCACAGTTAAGGGTAGTACCTTTATTCTGAAGGACCACATAAAATGTTATATTGCTGTATAAGCTCTGAAAATTAATCATACCTTAAGAAATATCGCACACTTTCCTGTCACAAAATAACTAACTTTTCTAATCAGATTGCATTATCTTTCAGATCCTATCACATAGGACACTATGCACCTTAAGATCCTGAAGAAAAGGCGCAAAATGTTCCAGTAATGTTTAGAAATAATTTTTGAGGTAAGAGTATGATTCTTTATTTAGGTATTTAGTCACTATTTTCTTTTTAACAGCTGACATCAACTTGTGTGTATTATTGAAAAAGCATTATTTGCATGTGGTAAAACGTAGACATAGTACAAAAGTTTCACAGCAACAAGTAAATCCTTCTTTTTATCTGTTGTCTTTGGTTTGCAAACCACGTCTCCTAAAAGGGGAGGATGTCTTTGGAAGAACATTTCATGATAAGTTATTAGCAAGTATTCCAAGGTGAGAGAGCATTTGAATGGAAAATACGTGTACATGTTGTGGAAAGTTTTTGTGTGGTTGACCCTTAAATAACGGATATTTGTTGTGCTGCTTTTAGTGTTCTGGGAAACCCGGCTTTCTTAAATGTTTGATAAAGAGCTTAAATTCCCCTTAAATTAGCATCAAAGTAGAAAGATGATTTTGCAACATGGGTTTGATGATTGGTGAAAGCAGAGTGCTTTCCACTTTCTCCCAGAAATGATCTAAGAGCATTAAATCGATAGTAATTTCAGTTATTTAGCCTAGTCTAAGACTGCATCCTCCCTTGTAACGCATGTGTCCATTTTAGTTTGCATCTCAAATTGCTGTGCCATTTGCTCTGCTGTCCCCAGTATTTTTAGATTAGGTCCAATATAAAGGAATTGTTTCTTCATTTCCTCTCCTCCCTTCCTGTTACATTAGTGAAGTGTAAATACAGTGAGTCAGCGGAATACCAGTGCAGCTGATTACAGACAACTGAATTCCTCCAGCCTAACATTGCCTTGCTCATTGATTGCTTTCTTGAAAATAAAGTGACTTTTGGATATCAGATTATTTTCCTGTTGATTTCTTTTACACATTTGGCTCTCAAGCACATAACATTAGGTATCAGCATCCTAATGCCCATCTAGGAATGTCCTACCATCCTCAGCATGTTGTCTTTGTGGTTACTCTTCCCACCAGCTGCACCTGATCTCTGACCCCCAGGTAAAAGCACACCACCACAGGGCTGTAGCCTGGTCTCTTTGGCAGTTCTCACCAGTACCTGAACCAAGAAGATTGAGTTGAAGTGGCCCTGGCGTTTGCCACGCGCACCTTTAGAAGACTTACGCGGTCTGCTTTCTGGGTAGAACTTGCACTGCCCAGACCTTGTGCTCTGAAAAGGACTAGTCTGTCCCTGGACCTGTGTTTATGTACCCCTGTTGTCTTCCTGCCTAGTAAGCCAGCACCGATTTCTTATAGAACATGTCCTCTGTGAGGAGTGGCCGTAAAGCAAGGTGATTCTGGCCAGAGGGAGTTTTCAGCTTACCACCTTGTCAATACACAGGTGTAAATGTAATAGAAAACTTTTGCTTGTGTGGTTGACCCTTACTAATGGAGATCTGTGGCAGTGCAGTTCGTGTTCTGGGAAACCGCGCTTTTTTCACTGTGACAGTAAACAGCTTAGGACTCTTTATCTGCAAAATGGACACAGAAATTCATGCATTCCTTGTTCTTTCATCATGCAGATTGTTAATGTCTGCTGAGCATTCTACTCTAGTAGAAGTACCAGTAAGTGGAACTGCTGACTGGTACTCGGACAGAGATCAGCCCGCGGGGGTCTTGGTGGAGTGGGTAGGAGCAGGGGTACCATGAGGCCCACCTCTACCATTGCTAGGGAACTAGGTGCTGTGATTTTGCATATAGCATATTCTTTTCATTATCTTTGTTAGGTGGCTGTGGCTAGCCTTAGGTGACGGTTTTGCTGATATAGGCCTAACCTACACTCTGGGATTTATTGTGTTGTAACACAATCAGTAAAGTAAAGATTTAAAAACTCAGATCTTAACTAGTTAAAATTTTATATTCTTTTCTGATAGGTGTTTAGACTATCAAGTGACCAAGGGCAGGTAGTGACCCGTCACATTTAAGGTGGTGTGTGAGAGGGCATATATGTTTGCATGCATGTGCGTGACTGCATGCACGTGTGTGAGTGTCCATCTGTGTGTGTGAGTATGTGCGCGTGTGATAACATGAGTGTGTATGTGCATGTGTGTGAGTGTGTGTGCATGTGTGTTTTTCCCATAAGCCTTGACCACCCTGTGTGGTCCCTCTACAGGGAAATCATGCAGTCATCAGGACACAGGCTTCGAGATGTTGAACATCATCCTCTCCTGACTGAAAATGAGAATTATGACTCCTCGTCCTCCTCCTCCTCTGAGGCCGACACGGCGGATAGGGTGTGGTTCATTCGGGACGGCTGTGGCATGGTGTGCGCTGTCATGACCTGGCTTCTGGTCGTCTATGCCGACTTTGTGGTGACGTTTGTCATGTTGCTGCCTTCCAAAGACTTCTGGTACTCTGTAATCAACGGGGTCGTTTTTAACTGCTTAGCCGTCCTCGCCCTTTCATCTCATCTGAGAACTATGCTCACCGACCCTGTGAGTACACGCCCTGTCTCTGGATTGTTCTGTCTTGTCTGGTCTCATGTTGCCACCATAGACTGCTATGGTGAAGGAGCTGTTGCTCGCACAGCCCCAGGTTTTTCTCAGCTCCTGGGCACAGGCTTGTAGCATTTTCCATGTCTTAACTGAAGAGTGAACATTGGTTAAATAGAAGTAATGCCATGGCATATTCATGGAAAATACCATCCTTCATTGGGCTGTTGTCTGTTCCAATGAAGAAATTGTACTAGATAACCTCTAAAATTCCTTTTAGTTTAAATATTTTGTTTTTCTGAAGCCTGGACTAAAAGCTGGGAGGCCTGGGTTTTAGATTTCGCCACTTCACTGATCTTTGAGTTGTGTTTTGACTGTAAGCAACCAATTTAACCTCTTTGGGCCAAAGGTTAGCTATTGTCTCTAAGTTCTTTCTGGCTCTGTAATTCTCTTATTTTTATGTATTTATTTTTTTAATTTTGTGTTTTAGGTGAAAGTTTACACAGCAAATTAGATTTCCATTCAACAATTCACATACACATTGTTCTGTGACATTGGTTATAGTCCCCACAATGTGTCAGCACTCTCACCGTTTCCACCCTGCCTGCCCCATTTCCATCCATCTAGCTTCCCTGCCACTCCTTGCCTCCTCATCTTTGTTTTTGGGTAAATGTTGACTGTTTGGTCAAGTATAGTTGATTGTTTAAAGGAGTACATTCCTCATGGGTGTTGTTTATTTTATAGGCCAATCTATTATTTGGCTGAAAGGTGACCTCCAGGTAATCCTCTGATTTTAATGTCTCAGCTAGAGTCTGCAGCAAATGTCCCTCTCAGCCAGCTGGTAAAAGGTAAGAGCTCAGCCCGTCTGAAAAGCAGAAAGGAAGAACAAGTTAAAGAATTCTAATTACTGCCATCAGGTGTGGGCTGTTACTTTGGAGCTTGCAAAATAGAGCCCACTCACGGTGCTCAGTGAGAGAACTGCAACAGGTGCACGGACACAGGAGTGAGAGAAGTGCCACGGGTGCACGGACACAGGAGTGAGAGCTAAGTGCCACGGGTGCAGGGACGCAGGGGTGAGAGAAGTGCCACGGGTGCGCGGACGCAGGAGTGAGAAGTGCCACGGGTGCGCGGACGCAGGGGTGAGAGAAGTGCCACGGGTGCACGGACGCAGGAGTGAGAGAACTGCCACGGGTGCGCGGACGCAGGAGTGAGAAGTGCCACGGGTGCGCGGACGCAGGGGTGAGAGAAGTGCCACGGGTGCGTGGACGCAGGAATGAGAGAACTGCCACGGGTGCACGGACGCAGGGGTGAGAGGAGTGCCACGGGTGCACAGACGCAGGGGTGAGAACTGCCACAGGTGCACGGACAGGGGTGAGAGAAGTGCCACGGGTGCACGGACAGG
>NW_004443989.1:8362060-8362445 GCF_000243295.1 Trichechus manatus latirostris | reverse complement strand
GCGGACGCAGGAGTGAGAGAAGTGCCACGGGTGAGCGGACACAAGGGTGAGAGAAGTGCCACGGGTGCACGGACGCAGGGGTGAGAGAAGTGCCACGGGTGCACGGACACGGGTGAGAGAAGTGCCACGGGTGCACGGACGCAGGGGTGAGAGGAGAGCCACGGGTGCACGGACGCAGGGGTGAGAGGAGTGCCACGGGTGCACGGACGCAGGAGTGAGAACTGCCACAGGTGCACGGACACGGGTGAGAGAAGTGCCTCGGGTGCACGGACGCGGGAGTGAGAACTGCCACAGGTGCACAGACACGGGTGACAGAAGTGCCACGGGTGCACGGACACAGGAGTGAGAGAAGTGCCACGGGTGCACGGACGCAGGAGTGAGAGAA
>NW_004443989.1:8357211-8361929 GCF_000243295.1 Trichechus manatus latirostris | reverse complement strand
CAGGAGTGAGAGAACTGCCACGGGTGCACGGACGCAGGAGTGAGAGAACTGCCACGGGTGCACGGACACAAGCTAGGGGGGTTGGGTTCATCTTTTGGAGCCTTCAGTGCCGTGAATTACTTGATACAGCCCTTCTAGCCATAGTCTTTGTAACTCCTACCAAATGACTGGGTGGGACTATGTAGATGAGGTGCTTGTGGCCCACCAAGGGGATTTGATAGCTTGCTAATAGTGTAAATAAGGTGCATGGCACCCTTGTGGAGGTACCAATTACCTGCTGCAGTCAAGTCAATTCCAGTTCATACCAATGCTATAGGACAGAGTAGAATTGCTCCACAGGGTTACCAAGGAGCAATTGGTGGATTTGAACTGCTGACCTTTTAGTTAGTAGCCAGGCTCTTAACCAGTGCGCCATTAGGGCTCTAAATATTTGCACCACCATGCAAATAAGGCATATGGAACCCTAACAAGGGAATTGGTCACTTTGCTGTCCTGCTAGGCTTAAAAGAGAGGCAATTCCAGAGCAGAGAGAGGGAACCTCATGACTACCAAGAAGACATGCGAGTGGACCACGTCCTTTGGACACAGGATTCTTGCACCAAGAACCTCCTCAACCCAGGATAGAGAGAGAGCTGTAACACCAGAGACAGCAAGAACCAGTGGCAGAGAAACGGCAGCAGCAAAACCAGGAGACCGGCAGGAGATGGTGAGGTTGGCTTCCCAGCCCACAGAGTGAGAAAGCTGAGTGCCTTCGGACAGGAGGCTTACTGGTGGTGTAGGGTGCCTCTGGGCACTTGGTGGAGCTAGGTTTGCTGACCCACAAAGCTAGAGCTGAGCACCTTCAGGCTGAGGCTTACAGGCTGAGTGGAGTGCCTCTAGGCACTTATCAGCAGTGCTAAAAGAGCTTTGTAACACTTGCCAGAGCAGCGCAGAGGGCCAGACAAAGGTGTGCCTGCCAGCATGGCTGAGAAGAGGCTGTCCTGATGGAAGAACTGTATCCAGAGTGTTCCTGAACCTGAACTGTAACCTGTTACTTCCTTAAAAAACCCCATAACTGAGAGTATGTATGGTCTGTTGAGTTCTGTGCGGCCATTGCAACAAATTATTGAAACCAGCAGAGAAGTAAGAGAGTGCCATGGGAGGGATGGTTGGTGTCAGAATTGGTAAAAAGGCTGCAGGGTGGAGGCATGTCTGACCTCTCCTTCTTAGGAATCAGCCTTGGGCTGTTGATTTGATTCTCCTTCCCCCTTATAAAGTTAGAGGAGGTCAGATGCTGCTGCCACACCATTCTTACAGAGCCATTTCCCTTTAGAGCAAGAATAGAGCTAGGCCAGCCCTAATACAGCGAACGCTGCTGATGTCCTGAAGACCACCTGACTCAGAGCCCGCACGTTGGGTCTACAGCTGCATCCCCGAGTGTTGAGATGTCCCCATTAGGGAGGGTCATCATGGTGCTGCCACTCTGGGCTCAGCAGTAAGGACCCTCCAGACTGTGGTTTCCACCTCACCCTGTTGCTTGAGGAGGTGCCAGAGGCTGCCTTGCAGAGGACAGCCTGCAAGTAGAGTGGGAGAGGTTCCCAGAGTCAGGGAACTGCTCTGCGGGTATGTGGCCAGGTATTAGCAGTCCATGAGGCTCCATCTGGAAGAGGTGTTTCCATCACTTTAAAACAGTGCTTTGAAACCAGAAGTCCTCAGGGACTTCTGTAAATTTAAAACCTCTGGGTTCATGTTTATTTGTAAGCTTTCTCTAAAGAAGGCAACAAGATATTAAAGCTTTGTTGTACATTTTCTTACACACAAGATTTGAGCTATCTCTGTTTTGAGATGAAGCTGATATTGCTCATCCTCACAGGATGTGGGCTGATTTCTCTAACTTTGGCTGTGTCTGAGCTCATTATATGTGGTTTGGCTGCACATTGCTTTGGCTCTTTGTCTAGTAGAGCTGTCTGGCAGCCTTGTCCCTGGGAAAAGGATGGTTGTAGGCCCAGCCCAACAGACAGCCGAGGAGCAGTATGTTGGAGATAAACATGGGGCAAACAGCCAGTGGTTTTGTAGCCGCGATCTGATTGTCGGTCTTGATTATAACCTAAGCCTCCTCTCTGGTGGGTTTGTGCCCTCAGAGACTCTGCTTCTCAGTTCCTTCTTCGCAACAAGGTGATGTAAAGCAAGAGCCCCCTCTGGGAACCAAACCCACACAGTCAGGTACTTCCATCACTGGGAGTGGCACTGATGGGGGCAGGGCAAATCCACTCATTCTATTGGAATCTTTACTGTGGAAATTTGCTATAGGAAAAGCCCTGGTACTGTCCACCATCAGCCTGAGTGGCACGATCCGTCCTTTGTAGTCATTTCTAGTAATGAGATGATACCCACATTACTGGGTGTATGTGTGTATGGGGGAGCGTGGAGGAAGGAGGATCAGCCATGCTGAGACTTTCCTTGTCAGAGGGAAGCAACGAGCCACACTATTGAAAGATGAGACTTTTAACAAAGTTTTCACATTTATAAACATAATCGAGAACTTGTACTTGTGAAAGGCCCTGAATGAACTTGCTGCCCCACAGCCCATGATCTCCCCTCAGAGCCTGCTGTCTCAAGTCCCCAGCCGACCTTTGTGAACATCGGCCTTCTCGGCAGGCATCTGCCAAGTGCCTTCTAAAAGGGGCCCTTTGTGAGACCTTGTGTTTCAAAGCTCCAGGTGCTCTGCAAATGCAGTGTTTCCTTTCCTCTTCCAGCAGCCTTAAGAGGCGGGTGGCATATCTAGATAAGAAACGAGGCTTAGGAGAGGCTCACAACTTCTCGTAGGCCTCAGAGCTGGTAAGAGGCAAGGCTGAGATGTGAACAAAATCTGTCTGCCTCCAGAGCCTCCGCTGTCCTGTCAACTTCTTCCAGGACATTTCATACGTACACAAAAGTGGAGAAAGTAGTAGGATGACCTGCAGTTACGAGCTCACAGCCAGTCTTGTGTCACTGGTCCCTCACCTCCTCCCCCCTCCCCCAGATTATTTTGAAGTACATCTCAGACATTCTAGCACTGTGTCCATAATGTGCATGTCTTTAAAAAGTAAGAACTCTTCTTTAAAAAAAAAAAATAACCAGAATACAAAATCTCATGTAAAACAATTTAATAATTCCTTAATATTATCTAGAGTCCCTTAGTGATGCAAACAGTAATGTGCTCAGCCGCCAGCCTAAAGGTTGGCTGTTTGAGTCCACCCAGAGGCACCTCAGAAGAAATACCTGGCCATCTACTTCTCAAAAACTAGCCATTGAAAACCCTATGGAGCACAGCTCTACTCTGAAACACATGGGGTTGCCATGAGTCAGAAGCAACTTCATGGCAATGGTTTCATTCATTCACTCATCCATTCATTCATTTAGTTATTTAGTTATTTATTTAGTTAGTGGCGGGGGGTGGTTGGTGCTTTCATTATCACTTCACCCCTGGATGGCTGCTCACAATGCCTCAGTGACAGTCTCCAGAAATGGCATTTCTGCATGAACTACAAGTTCTATGGGGATAAGAAAGTATGTAGGCTCTTGTTCTCTGTCTTGAGACATTTAGAAACCCTGATCATTCCAGTCTTCCCGTCAGGCCCATTTGTCTGAGTCCACCTCCCACAGCTCCCAGAATGATGGCCTCGTGTCTCCACCCCGGCAGAACAGCCCTGGCCCTCAGCTGCCCTCTGCACACACCCGGCCTTTGGCCTGCCATTGTACTGCGTCGAATGACTCTGCCCTGGGTGCTGTGCCTCTTGCCATCACTTCATGTCCCCCTGACTCACCTTCCTATTGTGTTTTCCCCATCACTTATCTCTCTCCAGCTCCCGTAGTATTCAGGTTCTGGTGCTGCTCCTCTCCTTGACATTTTCCAGGTGTGTGTGTAAATGTTCTTGGTCAAGTTGGCAAAGGGACAAGTGCATTACATAACTTTAAGAACACAAGATAGAGGTTGTTTTGTTCCTTGTTCCCCTGCTGCTGCTGATGGGGAGACTATCAGCAGCACTTATCAGGCAAACCCTCCCCGTCAGAGCAGCTGATAGGGCAGTGACATTCTTTGGAGTTGGAACTGCTTGACAAACAAATCGAGCCTCTGGTGTGTTCTGCATTAAGCTGGAAAAACTCAGGTGATTTATCAGTTCATGAAGAATGATAAGGTACTTACTTAGAATTTAATACATTTTTAAATGGAAAATAAAACTTCTGTTTTTACATGAGTATCGTGGTTATTTCTTATAATCAGTGTGCTCTAAGTGGCAGCCACAGCATTGTAAATGATTTTATTTTATGACCTGTTATGTTATTTATATATGTATACACACACACATATAAACCCATTGCCACTGAGTTGATTCCGACTCATAGCAACCCTGTAGGACTGAGCAGAACTGCCCCATAGGGTTTCCTAAGCTGTAATCTTTATGGAAGCAGACTCCCACATCTTTCTCCCTCAGAGCTGCTGGTGTGTTCGAACTGCCCACCTTTAGGTTGGCAGCCGAGCGCTTAACCACCGTGGCACCAGGGCTTCATATAGTTCATATATATGTATATGTATGTATGTATGTATATATACATACATATTAAAAAAACTAAATGAAACCCGTCGCTGTCGAGTCAATTCTGACTCACAGTGGTCCTGTAGGACAGAGTAGAACTACCCCATTGGGTTTCCAAGGCTGTAATCTTTATGGGAGCAGACTGTCACATCTTTCTCCTGT
>NW_004443989.1:8294435-8356938 GCF_000243295.1 Trichechus manatus latirostris | reverse complement strand
CGCTGTTGTTGTTAGGTGCCATCAAGTCGGTTCCGACTCAGACCCTATGTGCAATAGAATGAAACACTGCCCAGTCCTGCACCATCCTCACAGTCTTTGCTGTGTTTGAGCCCATTGTAGCAGCCACTGTGTCAGTCCCTCTCATTGAAGACCTTCCTCTTTTTTGCTGACCCTTTACTAGTCATGATGTCCTTCTCCAGGATTGGTCCCTCCTGATGACATGTCCACAGTACATGAGACGAAGTCTCACCATCCTCATTTCTAAGGAGCATTCTGGCTGTACTTCTTCCAGGACAGATTTGTTCATTCTTCTGGCAGTCCATGGTATATTAAGTATTCTTTGCCAACACTTTAATTCAAAGGCATCAATTCTTTGGTCTTCCTTATTCATTATCCAGCTTTTGCATGCATATGAGGCAATTGAAAATACCATGGTGTCATAGATTGAATTATGTCCCCCCCTAAAATGTGTGTATCAATTTGACTAGGCCATGATTCCTGGTATTCTGTGGTTGTCCTCCATTTTGTGATTGTAATTTTACATTAAAGAGGATTAGGGTGGGATTGTAACACCACCCTTACCCAGGTCACATTCCTCATCCAATGTAAAGGGAGTTTCCCTGGGCTGTGGCCTGTACCACCTTTTACCTCTCAAGAGATAAAAGGAAAGGGAAGCAAGCAGAGTGGGAGACCTCATACCACCAAGAAAGCAGTGCCAGGAGCAGAGCACATTCTTTGGACCCGAGGTTCCTGTGCTGAGATGCTCCCAGATCAAGGAAAGACTGATGACAACCAGGACCTTCCTCTAGAGCTGACAGAGAGATAAAGCCTTCCCCTGGAGCTGACGCCCTGAATTTGGACTTGTGGCCTACTAGACTGTGAGGAAATTAATTTCTCTTTGTTAAAGCCATCCACTTGTGGTATTTCTGTTATAGCAGCACAAGATGACTAAGACACATGGCCTGGGTCAGGCACACCTTTGTCCTCAAAGTGACATCTTTGCTTTTGAACACTTTAAAGAGTTCTTTTGCAGCAGATTTGCTCAATGCGATATGTTGTTTGATTTCCTGACTGCTGCTTCCATGGGTGTTGATTGTGGATCCAAGTAAAATGAAATCTTTGACAGCTCCAATATTTTCTCCGTTTATCATGACGTTGCTTATTGGTCCAGTTGTGAGGAGTTTTTGTTTGTTTTCTTTTTTCTTTATTTTGTTGTTGTTGTTAAGATACACAGCAAAACATACACCAATTTAGTAGTTTCTACATGTACAATTTAGTGACATTGATTATATTCTTCGAGTTGTGCAACTATCCTCACTCTCCTTTTCTGAGTTGTTCCTCTCTCATTAACTCACTGCCCCCTAAGGTTCCTATCTAATCTGTAGAGTTGCTGTTGTCAATTTGATCCAATAGAGATAGTTCTTAAAAGAAAGCATAATGCTCAAGGCAAACCTTTTTTACTAGTTAAGCTAAACTGTTGTTTGGCTTTAAGATTATTTCAGGGGATATTTTTGGTTTAAGGTTTAAAGATTATCTCAGGGAGGAGTCTGTACAATAGCTAAAACTTCTTGTACATGGATTAATTCCACTGGACAAGTTGAACAAGCTGTGACCAAAATCCAACAATATCTCGGGTTTATCCACACTCCATGGTTCCAGAAAGTCTGGAGTCCATGAGAGTTTGAAATTCTGTTCTGCATTTTTCCCCTTTTGATCAGAATTCTTATATGGAATCTTTGATCAAAATTTTCAGTAATGGTAGCTGGGCACCATCCAGTTCTTCTGTCTCATGGCAAAGGCGGCAACTGTTCATGGAGGCAATTAGCCACACGTTCCATATCGTCCTCCTATTCCTGACTCTCCTTTTTCCTCTAGAGACCAGTTGTTGTGCCTTGAATGGCAACTTGCAAGCTTTTAAGACCCCAGGCACTATTCAGAGAACTAGGAGATAGAACAGAAGCATTAAACACGTTATTAGGCCAATTAACTGGAATGTCCCATGAAACCATGACCTTAAACCTCCAAACCAAGGAACCAAATCCCGTGACATGTTGGTTTGTACATAAGCAGCCTCAGCAGCTTTTTTTTTTTTTCCTTTGTTTGTGCTTTAGGTGAAAAGTTTGCAGCTGAAGTTAATTTCTTATTCAAAAATTTATACACATAGTGTTTGTGACATTGGTTACAATCCCCACAATGTGACAGCATGTTCCCCCTTTCCACCCCAGGTTCCCTGTGTCCGTTCAACCAGTTCCTGTCCCTTCTTGCCTTCCTGTCTTTTGGGCAGGAGTTGCCCATTTGGTCTCATATATTTGATTGAAATAAGAAGCACAGTCCTCAAACGTATGTTATTGTTTTATAGGCTTGTCTAATCTTTGTCTGAAAAGTAGGCTTTGGGAGTGGTTTCAGTTCTGTTAGCAGAGTGTCTGGGAACCGTATTCTCAGGGGTTCCTCTAGTCTCTGTCAGACCAGTAAGTCTGGTCTTTTTTCATGAATTTGAATTCTGTTCTATATTTTTCTCCCATTCTGTCCGGGACCCTCTATTGTGATCCTTGCCAGAACGGCTGGTGGTGGTAGCTGGGCACCATCTAGTTCTGGGCTTAGGCTGGTGGAAGCTGTGGTTCATGAGGTCTTTTAGTCCTTTGGGTAGCTATTCTTTTGTTGTTGTTGTAAATATATCTGTCACACAACTTTTGCAAATTCAACTTTTTACAGGTGTACAGCTTATTGACAGCACTTAGAACAGTTGGCTATGCAACCCTATCCTTAATTAATGTGAGTTTTCCATCACTGTAAACAAACTCAGTACTCCATAAGCAATAACTTTCCCTTTCCCCCTCCCTCCCGCCCCTGGTAACCACTGATAAACTTTGGTCTCTATACATTTGCCTTTTCTTGTCTTTGCATATATGTGAGAGCGTATGATATTTGTCCTTTTGTGATTGGCTTATTTCACTCAGCATAATGTCATCAAACTTCTTTGCTTATTAACACTTTGAACAGGTCTTTTGCAACAGATTTGCCCAATGCAATATGTTGTTTGATTTCTCGACTGCTGCTTCTATGGGTGTTGATTGTGGATCCAAGTAAAATGAATTCCTCAACAACTTCAGTATTTTCTCTGTATATCATGATGTTGCTTATTGGTCTAGTCATGAGCATTTTTGTTTTCTTTATGTTGAGATGTAGTCCATACTGAAGGCTGTAGTCTTTGATCTTCATCAGTAAGTGCTTCAAGTCCTCTTTGCTTTCAGCAAGCAGTGTTGTATCATCTGCATATCACAAGTTGTTAATGAGTCTTTCTCCAATCCTGATGCCATGTTCTTCTTGATATAGTCCAGTTTCTTGGATTATTTGCTCAGCATACAGATTAAATAAGTATGGTGAAAGGATACAACCCTGATACACACCTTTCCTTTTTTAAACCACACAGTATCCCCTCGTTCTGTTTGAATGACTGTCTCTTAGTCTCTGTATAGATTCCGTCCACATGAGCACAATTAATTGTTCTGGAATTCCCAATCTTTGCAATGATGTCCAAAATTTGCTATGATCCACACAGTTGAATGGCTTTGCATAGTCAATAAAACACAGGTAAATATCTTAAATATCTTTCTGGTATTCTCTGCATTCAGCCAAGATCCATCCGACATCAGCAGTGTTATCCCTCCTTCCATGTCCTCTTCTGAATCAGCTTGAATTTCTGGCAGTTCCCTGTAGATGTACTGCTGCAGCCATTTTTGAGTTATCTTCAGCAAAATTTTACCTGCTTGTGATATTAATGATATTGTTTGATAATTTCCACATTCTGCGTTTTGGTTTTTTATATATATATGTAAAATGTCTTAAGATAAACTCCTCCACTTATTGATTTTTTTTTCTTAACCTTTCCTTGTCTCCAGCTAAAATGCATTCTTATTAAACCATAGGGAGCAGTACCCAAAGGGAACGCTACAAAGGAGTACATGGAGAGCCTGCAGCTGAAGCCGGGCGAGGTCATCTACAAGTGCCCCAAGTGCTGCTGTATCAAGCCCGAGCGTGCGCACCATTGCAGGTACCCACTGCTCTGGTGGGCTTGCGCGGCACCGCTTCTGCTGTCCACAGGCTGTGCCTGTGAGGGGCCTGGGCAGCACCGCATGACTGCAGTGGGGCATGAACCTGGGCTGTGTTCACAATCATAGGTGTCCTTTCCTTTCCACCATAGAGAGTTAAGTCCAAGGTCCAGTGCCAGCTGAAGGCCTCCGAGCTTGTCAGCAGTTCTCAAACAGTGCAGGCTTGGGGTCCCTTTCAGCCAGAGGGGACTCACCATAGGCCATGGCCAGAGGAAGTGATGTAGCAGCCACCTCTGTTTTGATGACACAGCTGCCACAGGCTGGTGTCCATGTCCTCAGCATTTATTGGGCATGTCCTGCGATGACTCCAGCAGAAATGTTTAGCCTCCTTGTCTTCCCCATGGCCATTTGCCCTGCATCTGGGTCTCCCAGCCAGGTATGTAGGGGGATTTTTGTATGTTCACTTTTGCCCCGACCTGGTGTGGCATTGCCATGTGAGACATTAACATCTGACAGTCTGGATCGATTTCTCTCACTCTTTGCAGTCGTGGTTACAAGTCCCTCCTCCTGTCCTTCCAGTGAAGGAGAAGAGCTGTGCTTAGAGCCTTTCTCATGGTGGGTGTCACTTGCTTAGATAAGCAAGTGAGGCTGAGCCAGAAGTCATTTGATGGAGAAAACAGAAAGCGAGGGAGTTTCATCTAGTTGATGGCCAGGAAAAGTTTTCAAAGGTTCATTTTCACACAGTTGGGCCAGAAAGTTAAAAAAAAGATGAAATACTAGAAAGGAGATGAGTACTTACCTGGGGCCGGGGCTGGGGGCGGGAGTGGGGAGTGACCGCTAATGGCATGGGACCTCTTTCTGGGGTGATGGAAGTGTTCTACAGTCATATTGGGGTGATAGTTGCACAACTCTGCAAATATACTAAAAACCATTGAATCGTACATGTAAAATGGTGGGTTTTTATGGTATGTAAAGGATACTCCCATAAAGCTGCTATAAAAAGATGAAATGGGAAAGTTTTGAAAATTACTAGAGTAACAGAGGCAGTAGAAATCGTGCTGGGAAGTCACCTACAGGTGCCCCAAGTGCTGCTACATCAAGCCAGAGTGCACACACCCCTGCAGGTACCCACTGCCCTGAGACTTCCCCTGAAGTCGGAAGTTCCGTTTTTGTTTTTTGTTGGAGTAGACTTACAACCTGCAGGCTTGTGAAATTGGGAACAATATTAATATGTGTGCCAGTGAACCAAAAGGTGATGCTATCACAGACTGTATACCTGGAGTTAAAGAGATCTGCTATCATAGGTGTTCAGCTTGTTGTAGTCAAAAGTGCAAGCTATTTCTAAAAAAT
Source organism: Trichechus manatus latirostris (assembly GCF_000243295.1). Taxonomy (NCBI): domain Eukaryota; kingdom Metazoa; phylum Chordata; class Mammalia; order Sirenia; family Trichechidae; genus Trichechus; species Trichechus manatus. The sequence continues at coordinate 8,351,539 of NW_004443989.1, read as the reverse complement.
AATTGATATTAAGTTAGCTGTTTTAGCTGTTTAAAATCTGAGGTATGGAATATTTTGGGCAAAGAAAATGCAACTGTAAAAACAACTTTATGTATGGGTCTGTAGTTGAGTGACTGCAGACGAATGTGGATTGAGTGGTAGAAATCCTTTGACGATACCGAGAATTTTTCTTTCCCTGAAGGTTTAAGTTCCATTTTTGTTTTTTACTAGACTTATAGCCTGCAAGCTTGTAAAATTGGGAACGATACTGATAATGTGTGCACAGTCCAATTCTAGTGGGAGAGTCTGAAAACTTACAAAATACAAAATATGGTTCAGCGTAACTTTTAGGCGCTAAACCTGCTATTCTACCAAATGTTCTCCTTAGGAAGCAAAGACATTTGGATTAATTCAGAACCATCACCTTTAAATCAGTGTAGTCAGTCTGTATTGTGGATATTGTTCTGACATGATAAATTAGAATATGTACTCTAATTTGTCCAGTCTCTAGTTTTATTTGGTTATCTTCCTCTGTTTTCCTCAGAGCCTGGGACACTAACACCAGACCTCTCCTTTTCAGTATTTGTAAGAGGTGCATCCGGAAAATGGACCACCACTGCCCCTGGGTGAACAACTGTGTGGGAGAGAAGAATCAGAGGTTTTTTGTGCTCTTCACTGTGAGTAAAAATATGTTTGTAGTGACTTGTATCAAATGTGGAACTCTAACTAGACTCTTGCCTGGATTAGGGACATTTATTCTGACATCAGATGGGTCTCCTTTGCCAGCCGTTTCCCTAGGATACAGACTGACACTGGGCTGTGTTGCTAGAAGGTGGTCTAGTAGGTGGTGTTTGTATTGTTATAGATGTTTGCTGTGGCTTAATTCTCTCTCCAGTGCTTTAAAGCACCATTGTTAATAGGATCTTCCTGAAGTGTTTTGTAACTTATTTCTCTCCTGTGTACTTTTCTATAAAATTATTTTATGTGGCCCAATATGATCTTCTCTAGGCAGCTGTAACTACTGCAGTTTATTCCTTCACTCATTAACTTTTATTGACAAATGAAGTGGAGTGAACATAATACTGATCAGTCTTCATTCCTAGAAATACTCAGTTGCTTACAAGTCACTAACCGATTTCCCCGTTGTTCTAGATGTACATAGCTCTGTCTTCAGTCCATGCTCTGATTCTCTGTGGATTTCAGTTTTTTTCCTGTGTCCGAGGGCAGTGGACGGGTAAGTGGATGTTTTGTGTGTCAGTCGTAGAAGTGTGTGCTCTTGGGTGAAGAGGGAAAAGCTTTAAAGGAAGAAGTGATTTTCCAGTTTTAAAGGAGATTCTTGCAGTTACTTCAGGAATTCATCAAATTATTGTATTTTAGAAAAGAATATGGTTAAGCCGTAACATGACTAGCCATTTTGCTAGTATAGTGAAGCCATATAACTTCTTCTTTAACCAATTACATGAATAATTTCTACTACCCATTGCCGTCAAGTCGTTTCTGACTCATAGCAACCCTATAGCACAGAGTAGAACTGCCCCCGTAGGGTTTCTAAGACTATAGTCTTTATGGAAGCAGACTGCCACATTTTTCTCCTCTGGAGTGGCTGGTAGGTTCGAACCACCAACCTTTCAGTCAGCAGCTGAGCGCTTAACCACTGTGCTACCAGGGCTCCTTCTAATTTCTACTAAGTAATTTTATTTACATCTTGCAGATTTTGAGACAAGGGGGAAATTAGTATTATTCTCACTGAACTTTGTCTTTGATTTCTGGTTATCTAGCTAACCATTGCTGACTAATCCTTTGCATTACTTAGTATGAGTGAGCACGTGGAGTCATTGCTGGATTGATTGTCCGGCTGTAGATGTGCAGACGGTCAGTGCAGATCCTCACATCCTGGGGGTGGGCAGGGATAGTCTCCCACGTGTATCCCCCCTGCAGAGATCATGCACAAGTGTAGGTAAGCATGGCTATTTCCTGGTTTTAATTGGGTGTGATAAGCAACTTAACATACGCTTGCAGAGTTGATAGAAATCACAGTTAGTGAGGAATCTTTTGGGACTGCTGGTCAGGAAACAGTGGTGTGAATTTTTTTTCCGGAAGGGCTGGCCTCCTTTGCTCCTTGGTGAACAACGAAGGTGTCTGCTTATAAAACAAGGACATTCTTCCACTGAGCTGGATGGAGGGTTGCCTGGGCATGGGGTGATTTCTTGCCCAAGTCACATACCTGGTGCTCTGTGGTTTGGGACGTTCGTTGTGCTCTCATGTCCAGCTATAACGCACTTTCTCTTGTTCACAGAATGCAGTGATTTTTCACCACCAATAACTGTAATCCTGTTGATCTTCTTGTGCCTTGAGGGTCTTCTGTTTTTCACTTTCACTGCAGTTATGTTTGGCACCCAGATCCACTCGATATGCAATGATGAAACGGTACGCTTCCTTCTCTGCTGTCTGCCTAGGGTTTGGTGAGAGGCCAGGTGAATGGGAAGTACTGATGTCCATAACTGGTGCATGTGTCTGAACTCAGGAGATTAATTGGATGACTTCAATAAGCTTAGACCAGTTCACTGCATTCGTTGTTACTTTTATTATGCACAGAGTGTATTTTAAGTATTGGTTTGATTTGAAAGTCAACAGAGCCAGACAAATAGAGCCAGCAAATTCCCAGATTCTAGGACACCCAGCCCCCTGTAGCAGGTAAGTGAGTTCAGGGATCGAGTGCTTTCTTGCCCTTCACACGCAGGTCTAGAGTAGGCACTCGGTAAATATTTGTGCAGAGTAACGAATGAATAAAAGTGTTGGTGCCCTTGTGCAGAGAACCAGCTCCCTCCTGCTACCCTTGTGGCTGTCTGAGTTGTTGCCCCAGCTTGTGTCCCACGCAGCCCTTCTGTCCTCTGTCCCATCTTGCCTTCTCTGCTATTGGTCTGGCCAACGGCTGCAGCCCGGCTGTGCTCGCAGAGGCTGTGTGGGGTCTGGGTCAGGGATGAAGCAGGAACTCAGTGACTCTCCCACTCTTGTATGTGTGAAACGCAGGCCAGTCTGCAGGTACCGAGAGCAGGAGGCCAGCCAGCTACTTTGTAAATATATGGAATTCTTGCTTTGAACTTACATCTACTTACTTGGCGTAATGCCCTTGGTACTTGTGTTCTCCAGACACCTCTTTCCACTTTCTCCATGCTGTTTATTTGGGTTTTAGAGGAGGGTTGATAAATAATAACCGTTTCCGTCTCCGAGTTTGGAACAAGATACATATCTCAAACATTTATCAAAGAAACTCTAAGAGTCTGTAGTATTGGGTGTTGATGAAGTGCTCCAGCTCTTTTATCCTACCCTAACTAAGGATGGGAACATGCGCCCTAACTCCACTCTTTCTGCCCATAGTGTAAGCGCCAGGGAGCATGTCCAGCAGAAGGGTCTTGGGTGGTGTGGGAGCAGGGAAGCCCTTCTGTTTGGGAGTGCAGTCAAAGTACATAGGGAGGTGTTTCAAAAATACTGTCAATTGAAGCACTTCCCTCAGTTATATCAATTTAGAAGGTATTTCTTTGTTGAAAGTTGAACATGTATGAAGAGATGTATGAAGAGATTTGGCTCTGGTATGTACAGAAAGAGCTTTCCAGCACCTGGCATGTGGTTACCTGTGTGGCTGTTTGGGCCCCTTCACTGCAGGTGATCATGCAGAGCTGTACTTGTCAGAGTATTTAGGAGGAGTGGGCTGCAGATTAAACCAGGAAGTCACTGGTTACCAGTGACTACCTTGGTTAGCTTTGTGGGCCTGGCCCCGCTGTAGTATATGTGTGTTCATCCCCTTCGCAGTTGGCGCTCTTATTGCCGCATTGTATAGATGAGAAAAGAGGCACTGAAGGGTTAAGTCACTTGTCCAGGGGCCCACAGTTAGCAGCTAATTGGTCTGAATTGGCCCCTAGCTATCTGGCTAGGTGCCCTCAATCCGCTGGCCTCTGTGGTTCAGTTTGGGGCTCCCATCATTACCCTGGAAGGTGGTGTATGGCCATGTCCCTGTGGGACAGTGTTTCTCAAGGTAGCAGCACAGTCAGATCACTTGGGGCCCTACCCTAAGCTGACCGAATGTGAACCTTGGGGAGGTAGGGCCCAGGTGTATCAGTACATTTTAGATGCTTTGAGTCTGCAGCCTCCTCTGCAGGGCTGTCTCCTTCTTAAGGTCCTTATGTGGGAGCAGCATTGACACTGGGCACATTCTCAGGCTGTGCACCACCCCCATGTGGCACAGGCGCCCACCCACACAGCCTTCTCAGGATTCCATGCTCCAGAGCTCAACAGTGGGATCTTAGTAATACCCTGTTAGGATAAGGCCTTATTCATTCTGTTTGGGGTGTCAGGGAACATCTTTGTTTCAATGTGGGATTCCTTTTTCTCTGGGCATGAGTGTATCTTCTAAATTTAAGCAGAAATCATTCAGAAAATTGTAAAATCAGGTGCAGACTTGATTATCCATCTAATGCATTTGTTACTAGCCTGTGTGGGTGGCATGTCTGAGGAAGACAGTGGGCCTCTGTAGAAAAACACAGACGCCTGTTCGAACTAGTTGGCTGTCAAGTGTGAGGTGGTTCCTGGGACACGCTAGGTTGCATGTTTTTATCCCCAGTGCTCTGTGACAAGAATGTCATGTTTATTGAAGCCCAGGGGACCAAGAGTTGTGTTAGAAAGAATACAGCTAGATAAAGCCCAGTGTTGGCTAAGAGCCCACCCAGGGGAACACTTTCATGAGGAAAGTTTTTGTAGAAAGCCCCTTACGCTTGTGACTCAGGATGTTACTTAGGAAATGGGGCTGACTGCCATGTGGTTGCCTCCGATATGAAGCATTGTTGATGGAAGCTGATAGGAGGCTCCAGGTGGCCTGAGTAAGGCCCAGGGTCTTTATTAGCAGTGACAGTGAGCTGCTTGCCCACAGAGTTTTTCCTGTGTTCTAGGGGGCTTGGCCTGCAGCAGGTGGTTTTGGTCTGTCTTCATGCCCGGTGGAGGGTGCTGACCGAGCTCCACAGTGACGGGCAGGCATGGAGTTCACACTGCCCTAGACCCTCAACGTCTTACCTGCCTTGTCCGCCCCACCTGAGAGGGACCCACCCAAATTTCCATCTTAGCAACTGTGTCTTTTCAGGAACATGCCTTTTCTAATTCGGAAAGAACTAGAACATTCCATCAAGCGATATACAGTCAGAAAGGGCAGGAGTAACAAGAGTAGTCAGCGTTCACTGAACCTTGCCCTCTGCCTGGCCCAGGTGTGATAGCTGCCAAAGCTCACACTGGTCAGATTGCTGGAGCCAGGGGGGGGCCTACTCTGCCACTTACTCAGAGCCCACACTTTTCTTCAGTTCTTCCTCCTAAAATGAAACAGCATACTGCAGTTTGAGGGTATTGCCCTTTTGAACCACTCGGCCGAGCCTGTGTCTGTCAGGGGTGCTGCCAACCTCTTGCTTTTCTTTTGCCTCCAGGAGATCGAGAGACTGAAAAGCGAAAAGCCCACGTGGGAGCGGAGGCTTCGCTGGGAAGGGATGAAGTCTGTCTTTGGGGGTCCCCCCTCACTCCTCTGGATGAATCCCTTCGTAGGATTCCGATTCAGGCGGCTGCAGACAAGAACCAGGAAAGGAGGCCCAGAGTTCTCTGTTTAAGTCCGCTCATCATGCTGGAACTTGTTCACGTACTTTAAATTATTTATTTGGGGTCTGAAAGGGTATCAGCGCTCATCTGTGACCAGTAGGACAAACTGAACCTACACAAACAAATTGCTTGCAGCAAGCAGAGTTTTATATATTTATAGTCACAGATGGCAGATTTTCCAAACCAATAACTGGATGATACTCTGACCAGTGTTCACCTGTATGACTGATGCATGGGGTGTGGCTACACCAGGAAGCCAGTTGTCATTATCTTCCTGCACAGTTAGGATTTTTGTTAAGAATACTTTGCATTTTATAAGAAGCTCTTTGGGATATTATATGGGTTATTACAGTCCTGTGAATGAGCTGCATTTTTCAGTCATGAGGAAGATAAAAACCAATCTGGTAAACACAAATTCCCAGACTGGCCACTCCAGGGAGTCCCTGTTTACTCAGGATTCATGAGTGCTCCCCGTGATCATAGTGGGGCATTTACATAGAAACACATCTTGGTCTTGATTCGCTGTGACATTTTCTTTGCACTGAAGTTGCAAAAGATCTGTGTGCCCAGAGCAGCCCCGGCGGGCTCCAGGTCCATGCCCACCACCCCGAGAAGCGGCATTCTTTAACCCTTTCAGCACATCCTGTGTGCGTGCGTGTATGTGCGTGTGCTGCACTTGTGTTTTGAAACTAGCGGTGTTGTTGAGATGATAAAATGTTGAGTGGCTGTGAACAGCAAACAAGCTATTTTTTAGAAACCAACATTTCAGGGAAGAGGGGCGAGCTGCTATGGTGCCCTCCTCCGGCGGGCTCACTCTGAATGAGCTGCTGCAGTGCCCTCCTCCGGCGGGCTCACTCTGAATGTATTGCAGGTTGGAGAATATCTCGATCCAAAGAACAGTCATTCCCGTGTGGTCCTGTGTTTTCCTCCCGTTTTCATTTTATTTTCAAATCTTGAGTGCGTGAGGGCCTTGGAATGAATTTTTTTGTCCCCAAGTGAGCAGTATATAACTGGCACCCTCAGTAAGAGAAGAGAAAAACCTCATGGTGGCCTCGAACTTTGTGTAGCTCCACGATGTGATGCTGTCATCAGTGTGCAGGAGGAGGGAGGCATGCCAGCAGTGAAACACCACAAGAAACAAGGTGTTTGCCTGTTGACACCTCTGAGAAGGGGAGGGGACCGCAAGGCCACTTGCCCGGTAACAGGGACAACTTTGTGCCTTGGTTGCAGGTGACAGTGGAAGACAGGTATGAAAGCACTGAGCCAGTGAAGAATATTCAGAGTGAGAACAGCCTGTTTGATCTTAGATGTCATTTATGTTTGCTTTTCTACCCACCTCACAAGTGATAAAATAGGAACCTTGATGCAGAACTTAAAATCATGCCAGAAAGCAAATGCTCCCCGCTTGGGGGACTTGCCTTAACCCTACCTGGTTTGTGCATTCTTTGCGAGATGCATCGAGAAGCAATCGATAGCAAATTCCGGAGGTCTTCGTTTGAGTTCGCTTCCCACACTAAGAAAAACTGGTGTTTCCCTCCTGTTCTGTTTATCTGTGGACTGTTTTATTATTTTTTAAATTAATCTGTACCCTATCCTAATCAGGACTTATACCACTGTTGATGCAAAATCACAAAGGGACCTACTTGATTCACCATTGGTAGCCAAGTGAACAAAACCGTGTGATGATTTTGAAATGGAACAAATCACTACGGAAATGTGCGAGCTATTGGGAATGGACGTCACAGCCAGAGGAACAAGAGCACCTGTTGTGGGTGATCAGGAGATTGTCTTGCATATCCATTTGCACATCTGTTGTCTGGATTGGACATGTATATTGGGCTTCAATGTGAGGCTTTTAATATGTATATCCTGTTTATCAATAAACAAATTATCTAAGTGGTCAAATCCTGTAACACTTGGCAAGTTTGTGCAAGTCAAGTATACTTGCCTTTTCAGCCTCTTCTTTCAGTGTAACTTTTATATGAAATAAAGTAACCAATTGATAGTTCTCAGAGAATTGATGAGGTGGCAGAAGTTCTTCATGGATGTCAGTGCATCTTCGGTGGCTGGTCTACCCTTTCCTTTCCTCGGTACTATCCTTAGCCCCCCGGCTGTCCTAGCCAGGTCTGTGCTGTTTCCCGACCTCTGAGTGCTTTAGTGCACTGATGAATGGCTCCAGTGTCCCCTCCAAACCCTAGTCAGTCAGGCACTACTCTCCCCGACTTGCCACACCCACACCCCACTGTTTTCTGGCTGTTTGACTTTAAGTTGACTTCCATCCAGTGTCTTCGTTATCTAGTGCTACTGTAACAGAAATAACCACATGTGGGTGACTAACAAACAGAAATTTATTCTCTCACAGTTAAGCTAGAAGTCTGAATTCAGAACTCTGGCTTTAGGGGGAAGTCTTTCTCTCTCTGTCAGCTCTGGAGGAAGGTTCTTTTCTGAGCTTCTGCTCTTGAGCAGTTTTTATGTGGCTTGGCATCTCTCTTTCCTCATCTCTTCTCTCTCACTTGTTTTAATCTCTTATATCTCAAAAGAGATTGAAGACACACCCTACAATGATCCTGCCTCATTAACAACAGAGACAACCTATTCCTAAATGAGATTATAACCACAGGCATAGATGTTAGGATTTACAGCACATATTTTGGGGGGACGTAATTCAATCCATAACATTCCACCTGTTGGCCCCCAAAATTCATGTCCTTCCCACGTGCAAAACACATTTACCCCATCACATCACCCCAAAAATCTTAAACCAACTCCAGGTCTAAAATCTCATCCTCTGAATCATCTAAATCAAATATGGGTGAGGAGGTGGGGCCAAGATGGCGGAGTAGTCAAACGCTTCCTCTGGTCCCTCTTACAACAAAGACTTGAAAGAATAAGTGAATTGATTATATATGACAATATAGGAGCCCTGAACATCAAAGACAAAGTTGAGGAATCGGACTTAGCAGCAGCGGGAGGGAGAAATAATTCAGAAGCAGCGAGGAGTTGCCATACCTGACCTGGCTGGCACTGGCATTCTTAAGGCTAGATCGGCTAGCGCACCAAGGGTGAGGCTAGCAGTGGTGCTTGAGATGCGTTTTCCACATGGGAAGAGACCAAGCGGCAGAGAGTCTGCTTAACTCTCCAGAACTAGCGAGAAACGGCACTCAGTTGACAAAAGGTAAGTACAAGCATCTAACCTACCATGTGGATCAAACTCCTTCCCCCTCTTTTGGGAAGTCCCTCTCTCCCACGTACCTGGCCCTTCCCCACTTCGCTCCGGGTCCTGGTCTGGCTTCAGTGATTGCTGTGCCCCCTCATCCGGAAGTAGGACCCGTTGCATGCCCTGAGCCATTCTCCCGGATTTGGCAAGGGAACAAATTAACAAATAGGAAAAAATAATCTGCTAGCTCCCCTAAGTTGGGAACTCAGGGCAGGCACAGCCCCTTTGTCTAGGCACAGGCATAAGGGGTCCACGGACTTTGCCTTTCACCCTTACATAGACCTGTATGGGTCCATTTCAACAGTGTAGGCCCTTACTAGCACAGTACAGCAGGGTATATACCTGAAGCCTGTTTTCATCTGTGTCAGCCATAAGGTGGAGTGGCAGATTAATGGCATTTGACACTGCCCTGCCCATTAAGCAGGGTCATCACCTACCCACATCAGGGGCCTGAGGACTGGTGGCTTCACCCACTCCACTGAGCCACCTGCAACAGGAGTCCAAGAATAAGTGGTGCCTCCCAGTCCTTACAGCCAACAGCATTGGGTGCCTACAGTCTGGCTGCAAAACCCACCCACCTACGCGCTCTAGGGAACAGGGAAAAGCTTTTTTCCCAGACACTCGGGCAGCAGTCAGGCTCGTTTTGATCAGCGCATGACCCCCTACTGTGGCCAGATACCTGTGCCTACTCCACCTCTGCCCATCTAGGACTGTAGATGAGAGCCTGCACCACACAGTCGGTGAGCAACGACCTGGTCACCTAAGCTGAATCCACACAAGGAAAGTAAACGGACTCCGGGGCTCACATACCTAGTAACAGCTCTAGGCATCTGGAGACAAGACATGAGAGCTTCAAAGATGCTGATAATCAAACAAGTTCACATGACCAGCCTATTTGGGCATATCAAAACAAAGCAATACAAGAAGCTAAGACACAGTAAGCAAACATAAAATATAAGAATTTATTGATAGCTTGGAAATAACAGTCAATATCAAGTCACATAAAGAGGCAGACCATGAGGGCTTCAGCAAGCCACCAAAACAATCAAGAAACCTTCCGGAGGAAGATAACTTGGAATTACCAGAGGTAGAATTCAAAAGATTAATATACAGAGCTCTTCAAGAGATCAGGAATATCAGGCAAAATGCAGAACAAGCCAAGGAACACACAGATAAAGCAATAGAGGAACTTAAGAAGGTTATACAAGAGCATAATGACAAAGTTAACAGGCTGCAAGGATCCATAGACAGCAAACAGAAATCCTAAAGATTAACAATAAAATTTCAGAATTAGACAACTCTATAGAAAGTCATAGGAGCAGAATTGAGGCAATGGAAGTCAGTGAGATTGAAGATAAACCACTTGACACCAACTTATTTGAGGAAAAATCAGATAAAAGAATTTTTAAAAAACGAAGAAACCCTAAAAATTATACGGGACTCTATCAAGAGGAATAAGCTACGAGTTTGAGTACTAGAACAGAGGGAGATAACAGAAAATAGAGAATTGTTGAAGATTTCTTGGCAAAAAACTTCCCTGATATCATGAAAGATGAGAAGGTATCTATCCAAGAAGTTCATTGAATGCCACAGATGGTAGATCCCAAAAGAAGTCACTAAGACATAATCAAACTAGCCAAAACCAAAGATAAAAAATTTTAAGAGAGGCTAGGGATAACAAAAAGTCATCTACAAAGAAGAGTCAATAAGACTAAGCTCGGACTACTCAGCAGAAACCATGCAGGCAAGAAGGTAATGACATGACATACATAAAGCCTTGAAGGAAAAAAATTGCCAGTCAAGAATTATATATTCAGCAAAACTGTCTCTCAAATATGATGGTGAAATTAGGGCATTTCCAGATAAACAGAAGGTTAGAGAATTTGCAAAAACCAAACCAAAATTACAAGAAATACTAAAGAAAGTCCTCTGGTTAGAAAATCAATAACATCAGATAACAACCCAAGACTAGAACACAGGACAGAACAACCAAATATCAACCCAGGTAGGGAAGTCACAAAAATAAATTAATGCTAAAACACTGAAAATAGGGAAATAGAGATGTCAATATGTAAAAGATGACATTAAAACAAAGAAGAGGGACTAAATGTAGTCACAGATCTTTCATATGAAGAGGAAGTCAAGGCAATATAAAGAAATAAAAGATTGGTTTAAACTTAGAAAAATAGGAGTAAATATTAAGGTAACCACAAAGGAAACTAACAATCCTACACATCAAAATAAAAAAAACATAAAGACTCAGCAAATACTAAATCAACAACAATGAAAATACATGAAGAAAAATGACTCAGCATGGAAAATTAAGGGGAACAAAGAAACTGAACAACACACAAATAAAGACATCAAAATGACAGCACTAAACTCATACATATCAATAATTATGCTGAATATAAATGGACTAAATGCACCAATAAAGAGAGAGTGGCAGAATGGATAAAAAAACACAATCTGTCTATATGCTGCCTACAAGTTAAAGACACAAACAAACTAAAACTCAAAGGATGGAAAAAATATATCAAGAAAACAGTCGAAAAAGAGCAGGGGTAGCATTATTAGTCTGACAAAACAGACTTTAAAGCAAAATCCACCACAAAGGATAAGGAAGGACACTATATAGTGATTAAAGGGTAATACGCCAGGAGGACATAACCATAATAAATATTTACGCACCCGATGACAGGGCTCCAAAATACATAAAACAAACTCTAACAGCATTGAAAAGAGAAATAGCTCCACAATAATAGTAGGAGACTTCAACACACTACTTTCGGTGAAGGACAGAACATCCAGAAAGAAGCTCAATAAAGACATGGAAGATCTAAATGCCAGAATCAGCCAACTTGATCTCATAGATATACAGAACACTCCACCCAACAGCAGCCAAGTATACTTTCTTTTCCAATGCACATGGAACATTCTCCAGAATAGACCACATATTAGGCCAGAAAGCAAACATTAACAGAATCCAAAACATGGAAATATTACAAAGCATCTTTTCTGACCATAAAGCCATAAAAGTAGAAATCAATAACAGAAAAAGCAAGGGAAAAAAATCAAATACTTGGAAATTGAATGAAACCTTGCTCAAAAACCACTGGGTTAGAGAATAAGGATGAAATAAAGAAATTCATAGAGTGAAAACACATCCTACCAGAACATATGGGACACAGCGAAAGCAGTGCTCAGAGGTCAATTTATAACAATAATTGCACACATCCAAAAAGAAGAAATGACCGAAATCAAAATATTAAGCATGGAATTCAAACAAGTAGAAACAGAGCAGCAAAAGAAGTCCTCGGGCACCAGAAGAAAGGAAATAATAAAAATTAGAGCAGAATTAAATGAAATAGAGTAGAAAAACAATTGAGAGAGTTAACAAGACCAAAAGCTGGTTCTTTGAAAAGATCAACAAAATTGATAAACTATTGGCCAAACTGACAAAAGAAAAACAGGAGAGGAAGCAAATAACCCAAATAAGAAATGAGATGGGTGATATCACAACAGACCAACTGAAATTAAAAGAATCAGAATACTATGAAAAATTGTACTCCAACAAATTTGAAAACCTAGAGGAAATGGACAAATTTCTAGAAACACACTACCAACCTAAACTAACACAAACAGACGTAGAACAACTAAATAAACCTATAACAAAAGAAGAGATTAAAAAGGTAATTAAAAAACTCCCAACAAAAAAATGCCTTGGCCCAGATGGCTTCATGGGAGAATTCTACCAAACTTTCAGAGAAGAGTTAACACCACTACTACCAGAGATATTTCAGAGCATAGAAAAGGATGGAAGACTCCCAACCACATTCTGTGAAACCAGCATAATCCTGATACCAAAACCAGGTAAAGACACTACAGGAAAAGAAAATTACAGACCAATATCCCTCATGAACATAGATGCAAAAATCCTCAACAAAACTCTAGCCAATAGAATTCAACAACATATCAAAAAAATAATTCACCGTGACCAAGTGGGATTCATACCAGGTATACAGGGATGGTTCAACATTAGAAAAACAATGACTGTAATGCATCACATAAATAAAACAAAAGACAAGAACCACATGATCTTATCAATTGATGCAGAAAGGACATTTGACAAAGTCCAACATCCATTCGTCATAAAAACTCAGCAAAATAGGCATAGAAGGGAAATTCCTCAAAAATCGATTTGGTGCTTCCTTAAAAACTAGAAATAGATCCAGAAATCCCACTCCTTGGAATATATCCTAGAGAAATAAGAGCTGTCACACGAATAGATATGTGCACACCCATGTTCATCGCAGCACTGTTCACAATAGCAAAAAGAAGGAAACAACCTAGGTGCCCATCAACGGACAAATGGATAAATTATGGTATATTCACACAATGGAATACTAGGCAATGATAAAGAACAACGATGAATCCGTGAAACATCTCATAACATGGATGATACTGGAAGGCATTATGCTGAGTGAAATAAGTTGCAAAAAGACAAATATTGTATGAGACCACTATTATAAGAACTCAAGAAAATATTTAAACACAGAAGAAAACATTCTTTGATGGTTATGAGGGTGAGGAGGGAGGGAGAGGGGAATTCACTAACTGGATAGTAGACAAGATTCATCTTAGGTGAAGGGAAGGACAACACACAATACAGGGGAAGTCAGCACAACCAGATAGTAGATAAGAATTATCTTAGGTGAAGGGAAGGACAACACACAATACAGGGGAAGTCAGCACCACTGGAGTAAGCCAAAAGCGAACAAGTTTCCTGAACACAACAAAACACTTCGAGGGACAATGTAGCAGGGGCAGGAGTCTGGGGACCATGGTTTCAGGGGACATCTAGGTCAATTGGCATAACAAAATTTATTAAGAGAATGTTCTGCATCCCACTTTGGTGAGTGTTATCTGGGGTCTTAAAAGCTAGCGAGCGGCCAACTAAGATGCATCAATTGCTTCAAGCCCACCTGTAGCAAAGGAGAATGAACAGCAAAGACACAGGAAAATATTAGTCCAGGAGACAAAAGGGGCCACATAAACCAGAGACTCCATCATCCTGAGTCCAGAAGAACTAGATGGTGCCCGGCTACCACCAATGACCGCCCTGACAGGGAACACAACAGAGAGTCCCTAATGGAGCAGGAGAAAAGTAGGGTGCAGAACTCAAATTCTAGTAGAAAGACCAGACTCAGTGGTCTGACTGAGACTAGAAGAACCCCAGAAGACATGGCCCCCGGACTCTTTCTAACCCAAAAGTAAAACCATTCCCGAAGCCAACTCTTCAGACAAAGAGTAGACTGGACTATGAGACATTGAATGATACTCGTGAAGAGTGTGCTTCTTAGTTCAAGTATATACATGAGACTAAATGGGCAGCTCCTATCTGGAGGTGAGATGAGAAGGCAGAAAGGGATAGGAGCGGTTTGAATGGACATGGGAAATCTGGGGTGGAAAGGAAGAAAGTGGGGTCACATAACAATGTGTGTATAAATTTTTGTATGAGAAACTAACTTAAGCTGTAAATTTTCACCTAAAGCACAATTAAAAAATAATATGGATGAGACTTTAGGAGTGTTCCATCCTGGGGCAAAATCCTCTTCATGTGTGAACCAATGAAATCTAGACTACAAGTTATCTCTTTCCAAAGTACAGTGGTGGAACAGGCACAAGATAGACATTTCCATTACAAATGGGAGAAATTGGAGGGAAAGAAGGGATAATGGGCACCCAGCAAGTCCAAAAGCCAACAGAACAATTTACATTCGCTCTCAAAGCTTGAAAATAACCCTCTGTTCTCTGAGACTATCCTGCCAATGGCCCCACCCTCCAGACTCTTGATGTTTTCCATGCCCCCTGGATTCTGGGTAGAGGCCCCTCAGCCCTGGGCTTCATCTCTACCTTCTAGGTCCACTAGAACAGCAACTCTGCTACCCTGGCTTTGGGCAGCCCCATTCTCCTACTCCATATGAGTGGCAACCCCAATCCCTTGGCTCCGGCAGGCTCTGCTCTTCTGCCTCTTGGGCATGGCAGCCCCACTCCTTCAGGTTTGGGCTGCAACCCCATCCTCCCGGCACACCTTAATGGCAGCCTCACACTCCAGAACTGAGTTGAAGATCTGACTCTTTGAAACCTAGGAGGCTGTGGCCCTGCCCTTTGAGATCCAGGAGATCGTGGCCCCACCCTTTGAAGGCCCTGATTCCTGTACTCCTTCCAACAGTTCTGCTAATCTCCAAGCTGTTCCAGGGATGGTCCTTTTCTTGAAGAACAACAGATGTAGCTTCTTTGGCCTGTTTCCTGCCTGTAGAATTCCAAGAGGCAGACAGCTTTCTTTTCTTTCATTCCTTCTCTTTTCCCTTCAGTCTAAGCTGATGGGTTTCTGCTGTAGTAGTTGGTTAGATCCATCAGTCAGAGGCTTAGTCTCTTTAACAAAAGGTTATATAGCCACATCCTTGGTGTAAATTCTAGGAACCATTTCCTTGGTTGTACAACAGAATCTTCCAAATCTTTGTAAGTTTTGTTTTCATTTTGCACAGTTCATTTTTAAGTCCATCTCTTTCCTCTTGCACTTTACTATATAAGTGGCAAGGAGAAACCATGTGGCCCCCTTAAGATCTTGCTTAGAAATCTCCTCAGCCAAATATTCAAGTTTATCACTTTACAAGTCCTACCATCCACCAAACATTTGAACATAATTCAAACAAGTTCTTTGCTACTGCATAAAAAGCATCGCTCTTCCTCCGTTGTTCAATCACATGTTCATCATTTTCTTTTAAAGCCTCACCAAACCCCAAAAAACCAAACCCATTGCCATCAAGTCGATTCCAGCTCATAGCAACCCTACAGGACAGAGTAGGACGGCCCCATAGGGTTTTCAAGGCTGTAATCTTTACAGGAGCAGACTGCCATATCTTTCTCCCAAAAGTCTCACTAGAAGCACATTTAACATTCACATTTCTAGCAACATTCTGTTGCTTGCACCATATGTATTTCCTGAGACAATAAAGACTTTATAGCTCTCGTCACTTCCTTCTGAGCCCTCACTCAGATTTGCCTTTGATGTCCATAATTCTACCAACAGCCTCTTCAAAGCAAGTTGGGCTTTTGCTGTTAGGTACCCTAAAACTCTTCCAGCCTCTACCCCTTACCCACTTCTAAAACCACATCCACATTTTAGGTATCTGTTACAGCTGCACCCCACTCCCAATATCAAATTGTGTGTTAGTTATCTAGAGCTGCTATAACAGAAATACCAGAAGTGAATGGCTTTAACAGAGATTTATTTTCTCACAGTTTAGGAGACTGGAAGTCTGAATTCAGAGCTCCAGCTCTAGGAAAAGGCTTTCTGTCTCTGTTAGCTCTGGAGGAAAGTCCTTGTCTCTTCTGAGCTTCTGCTCCTGGGCAGTCTTCATGTGGCTTGGCATCTTTCTTCCTCCATCTCTGCATCTGCTTGTCTGTTTAATCTCTTATATCCCAAAAGAGATTGACTCAAGAACACCCTGTGCTAATCCTGCCTCATTAACGTAACAAAGACAGCCCGTTCCAAAATGGGATTATAACCACAGGCATAATACCAAAACCCATTGCCATAGAGTTGATTCCGACTCATAGAGACCCCACAGGACAGAGTAGAACTGCCCCATAGGGTTTCCAAAGAGTGGCTGGTGGATTTGAACCGTCGACCTTTTGGTTAGCAGCTGAGCTCTTAACCACTGCGCCACGAAGGCTCTAACCACAGGCATAGGGGTTAGGATTTACAACACATATTTTGGCGGGGGTGGGGGCGACACAATTCAATCCATAACATCCAGTTACTTAACTTTGTCCTAAGCATCCGTGCAATTATTTTTCCAGCTCACAGAGAAGGAAAAAATAGGAAAGAAACTCTTCCATCCAATCTTCTGTACCTACAACTTCATTTTAGTCATTCCACGAATGCGTCTAATGTTGCACTGTGAGGGCCCCACAGGTGTATGGAGAGGGGGCCCTCTTACAGCCGACGAGGGAAGATGGCCAGGTGTGCACATGGCCAGGTATGCAGGCCTGAGGGGCTGGGGCCCCCACGAGCTCCTAATAGGGAGAAGCAGGCCTGGCTGGGGTCACCTGAGGTTGCTGCCCTCCAGCCAGAAGCACAGGAGCAATCCCAGGGGACAGCACAGACTTGGAAGGAGCCCTGTGGGTGCCTGCTATCGTCATCACCACCGTCTGTTGAGGGCCTGCTACGTGCCGGTACTGAACCTTCCCAGCAACCTTGTGATGTGGGTCTTAGTAACCCCATTTGCATTAGTAATATCACTGTGTACTGGCTGGAACCAGGACCCCAAGGCACATCTATTCAACTTGTACCTATGTTCTTAACTACTGAGCCACTCTACCCCTTGCTGCAATGATCTGGAAACTTCTAAAGATATGCTGATGGACCTGCAAAAGCAGGGCTGTGTGACCCTCTCTGATTATCTGAGT
Source organism: Trichechus manatus latirostris (assembly GCF_000243295.1). NCBI lineage: Eukaryota > Metazoa > Chordata > Mammalia > Sirenia > Trichechidae > Trichechus > Trichechus manatus. Next base: position 8,334,234 of record NW_004443989.1, on the reverse strand, counting down.
CTTGGTGTGGGTTCTCAAATTGGTCAGCAGGACAGGGGTGGGTGGTGGGTCTCACCCTCACTGATAGGGGCTAAAGGAGGTGGCACATCACCCATCAGGGTTCTTGGCAAGGGGGAAAGGTCCCCGAAGCAGCGTCAGCCTCCCCTGGAACTTCTTGTTAAGCTCACTTAATCTGCATTATTATCTCCATTTCATAGATGGGGAAACTGATGCACAAAGAAGTTGCTCAGGGACACATAGCTACCACACAGTGACCATATTATGTTTAACATGATTAACATAAGCTTTCAATTATAATTATGAAAATAGTGAATTATAGTAAATGATTATTAGATAATAATTATAGTTAAATAATTATATTTAATAGTATTTATCTAATAATTATTATTATAACTATAATTGTAATGGCAAAGCTGGCTTTATGGCAGCGGCTGACTTCTGGCTCACCTGATCCTGCAGGACCCGTTTAGGACCAGGGGTGTCCTTGGTCCCTTCCATGAGAACCAAGAATTGCTGTTTCATTTACTTGCACATGTCACTGATGGTGGCCGCCTTCTTGGTGGAGATGGCGAGGTGCACATAGGGCTGGGGGACCAGTACCACAGGGAGAGGAGAAGGGTTTGCCCCTCAGCTTGGCATCTACGAAACGTCCACCAGAGGGCACCACAAGACAGCAAATGTCCACACACTGCCCAGGTCACAAAACCAGATTTGTTTACTGTGGGCTCACCTGTCCAGTCATCCCACAGATATTTATTGAACACCTACTGTGTGCTGGCAAGGCCTCTCCCCTCAAAGGGGAAGATAGACAATAGACACAAATACAATACACTAAATATAGAATTATATATTGTAGTCAGTGCTATGAAAGTAGAGTGGCAAGGAGAGGGACATCAGATAGGCAAATGAGGCATCAGGAGTGGCCCCACTGGGGGTGAAGAGGGATGAGTGGTGGGGGCAGAGGCAGCAGCACATGCCAAGGCCCTGAGGCAGGCAAGGGTTTGCAGGGGTGGATGCTGCACACCCACTGTGGGTGTGATTTCTCATTTCTTTAAAGGCAGGGTGGGATTAGAGCTGGTTAAACCACACGATGCTGGGGCTAGAAGAGTTCATCAGTTTCAGAGAAGGTGCTCGCTGAGGGTTGACATGTGCTGAGGGCCACCAGGATGGGAGGGGTGGAGACTCATCAAAACAAGATTTCATAAAGGCGGGCTAAGGACACTCATGCACTTCCCAGGCCATTTCTCCCAAAGCGCAGGAGCAGAGCAGGCATGAAGCAGGCCTCTTGAAAATAAGAGACTTCAGAGACATTTCCCTCTTGGATGGATCATTGGAGGTTTCTTAGGTGGGCAAGGAGCATGTTTGGAGGCGGGGTGGCATCTGTTGTGAAAATCCACCCTGGTATGAGTGGCTGGGAGGGTCTGCAATGGCTTTTCTCTGTCTGCCTGGGTGAGACCCAGCCATCCATGGTGCAAAGGACAGTTGCTGCTAGGAGGCCTTGAAGGCTGACAGTGGCCCAACCCCGTGAGATCTTGAGAATCCCCCACCCGAAGTGTCTGATCCTGATCCATTGGGGGCATGGCTCCAGAGAAGCACGAGGGGTCAGGGTGAGCCTGGGATTGGCTAGGCTCCCAAGAGGACAAAGCCCCTTGCCCAGGGCTTTCACTTGAAGTGACTGAGGCAATTGTAGCTCCAGCTCTGTGGGGCTTGGAGAGGGACATGCAGTATGGAGGCCACTTCACACAGCCACGTGTGTGTCTAATTAAAGTGGCTCAACTCTAGCTGGGCCAGAGAGGAGCAGCAGGGGCTCTCCCTCTATCTCCTTCCTGTCCTCCAGGTTCCCGTGTATGGTGGACAGGACCTGAGAGTTTCCGTCCCTCAACATCTGCCCTCCCTGCCTGCCCTAAACCTCAAACGTCAGGGTAAGCTCCTGAGACCTAAGCTGTTAACCAGTCGCCGGCACCTTGGTGTGAATGAGCTTGTCTCTCAAAATATTTTCCTGGACCAGCTGCATAGCAACACCAAGAATTTGTTAGAAACAGACATTCTTGGGCCCCGCTTCAGACCTACTGAACCAGTAACTGAGGACTGGGCCCCGCAGTCTGTGTTTGAAGGGCATGTTCAAGGTTGAGAACCACTGCTCTGGGACACCGTTGTGGAGAAAGTGGGGCTCCCCTAGATGGGGGGGGCGCAGTGGAGTGAGAGCAGCCGTGGGGAGCATCAGTGCAGCCAGAAACCACCGCATATGGTTCCTACCTGCTGTTCTTGATCCAGCACCATGCTCACCAGCTATGTGACCTGGAGCAGGTCCCTTTAACTCTCTGTGCCTCAGCTTCCTTATCTATAAAAAGGGTTACAATCGTTAGCATAATGAGTTACAGCACTGAGAACAGAGCAGCACAGAGTTAGCGCACATGGGTGTTTGCTGCTGTTACTGTTTTTTGTATCTAGTGGACAGTGGCCCTGGGTCCTTCCTCTGCATTTGCACATACCCATCAGGCCACCAGGGCTGTCCCTTACACCCACCTCATGTGGTCACTCAGCAGCCTCTAGTCCTGACTCCCTGCCTCCAGCCTCCCTTCTGTCCCCCTCCGGTTGGAGGTGCCACTCCCTGCTGAAGTCGCCGTAATGGCTATCAAGCCGTCTAGGGACCTGCTCAGCCTCCTGTCTCAACTGGTCCCAGGTGGCCAAACAGGAAGCAGTAAGATTCTGGAATTCCAGTTATGGGTGTTTGGGATGACAGCCCCGAGTCAGCAAGCCCCCTTCAGATTCTCTTGAACCCCGTGTTTCAAAGGGCAGAAGGATCCCCTGCACACCCCTGCCCCTCAAATTTGGTCAGCATCAGCAAGAATCCTGGGCACAACCCCCCGTAATTGGGGTTCAGCAGTGGGGCCAGGCCTGGGAATTGGCATTTTAAGGCAAGGGCCTTGGGGCAGAAGAGTTGTTGGCAAACACTCCAATCTGCCGCAGAAAGATTTCCATCCCAAACGGTTAACACAGGTCTCTCAAGCTTGGCACTGCTGACCTTTGGGGCTGGGCCATTCTCTGTGGTGGAGGCCGCTCTGGGTGTTGTGGACTGTTGAACAGCATCCCTGGCCTCCACCCAGGTGCCAGTGCACCTCTCCTAGATGTGACAACTGAAAATGTCTCTGATTTGGCCAGATGATCTGGGATGGGGGTGGAGGGCAAAAACCAAAAACCCATTGCTGTGGAGTCGATTATGACTCATAGTGATCCTATATGACAGGGTAGAACGGCCCTGTAGGGTTTCCTGGGCTGAAATCTTTACAGAAGCTGATTGCCGGGTCTTTTCTCCTTCGGAGCAGCTGGTGGGTTTGAACCACTGAGCTTTTGGTTAGCAGCCTGGCACTTAACTGCTGTGCCACCAGGGCTCCTTGTTTAAGACCCACTGCCCCAGAAACCTGAGTGACCAGGCCCTTCTATGAGGTTCCTCTGTGAAGCAGGTCTGAGCAGCCAGGAAATCCAGTTGAAAGAGGCAGGCATGACTACACTCTTCAGGCGTGTGACTGGGGCAAGTGCTTGTACCACCCTGTGCCTCAGTCCTCCCGTCTGTAAAATGGGTATCATTAAGTTCCTGCCTCATGGAGTTGTTGGGAGGATTAGAAATAACAAATCATAAAGAGCTGACCAGGATGCTCAGCACATGGCAGGCACTTGAAAAATGGTACTGATTACTATGGGATGGTCTGGGAGGGCTCTGCAGTCGAGGCCTCAGGCCAGACCCAGCATGCAGTGGGCGGTCAGATTCTCCATCCATCTTGTTTGCCCTTTTCTTGGGTTTTCTGGACTGACACCGTGTTCTCAATTAAGATAGTATTGCAGGTTTGTTTTTTTTTAAAACAAATAAAAACTCAACCAACTAAACAAAACCGAGTCCATTTACAACAAAGTCACACCAGGGCAAACATTTACAATCCCCCCAGAAAGCATTTTACACATGGCAAAGAGGCCCGTGGAATTTTAGAGGGCGGCAGCCCATGTCTCTCAAAACCACCACTGTCTTTGTGCTTGTCTGGGGGCTTTTCTCTCTGCTCAGATGTGCTTTTCCATCGGTCCTCATCCTGTCCCCCAGCCCAGCCTGAGAGGTGAGAGGACGTGTGCTGAGGGTGGCAGCTGCGTCATCTTGGGCAAAGGTCAAACGGCGCTGATAAAAAACCTTCAGTCAGTTGCTGGCATCCACAGATCAGGAGCTTTCACCTGGAAATCCCTATCACGGTTTCACCTGGCCATGCTGGAGCTGTGGACAGCTCCCCCTCTGAGGTGGCCTGTGCTCACCCACCAGGAAGAGCTTTTAAGGTTTTGGGTTTTTTTCTAAATATATAATTTACTAAGGTGAAATTCATGTAATAGAAGTCATTTTCAAGTGAAGAATTCGGTGGCGTTTAGGACATTCACAGTGTTAGGCCACCACCACCTCTGTCTAGTTCCATCATTCCCATCACTCCAAAGTAAAACCCCTCGGCTCTAGGGGTTGGGCCCCCCACCTCCCTCTGACTCCATCAGCCCTCTCTCTGCCCCAAGCCACGAGATGCTCCTGACTGTTCCTCCACAAAGCCTTTGCCTTTGAGCGCCCCCTGCTGGTAATGCCCTTCCCAGAGTGTCTCAGGCTGGCCCATGCCACTCACGTCTCTGCTCAGCCTCATCTCCTGGACCACCCTCATTCCTCTCATCCCTTCCCCTGCTTTTGTTTTCCTTACAGCACGCACCTGACATGATGGTTACCTGTTTACCTGTCTCCTGTCTATCCCCTGTGAAGATGGGCGCCTCACCGGGGCTGTAGCTTTGACTGTCTGGCTCATGGCTCTGGTCCTGGCATCTGGCAATGCTGGATACAACATGACAATTAACCAGGGCTTGTCAAATAGGTGGAGGGCTAAGGAGTGTGTGGAACGCACCCAATGCCCCACTCTATAAATGAATGAGATCATGCAGCAGCATCCTGTGGCTGGGCGGGGCTTGCCCCCTCTGGGCCCGGCTCCCTCCACCACCAGGCCTTGTCAGCTTGCTGCCCCACGTGGACTGTGCACATTGCTGGCAAATGCCCTCCCCAGGAGAAAAGGTTCAGACCAACAGTGAGAGCGAGCAAGGGCTTGCATGACTGATCTGATGGAACCAGTCTTTCCCAGCCCTGACGGCAGCTCCGGGCATCCCCCTCTGCCATCTGGACCTCTGGCTGTGATGTGTCCGTCAGCCCCTGCCTTGGGCATTGCCAATCATCCCCCTGCATTCACTTTCCTAGCTGCACCTTTGTTGTTGGGTGCCATCCAGCTGATTCTAACTCACAGCAACACTAGAGGACAGAGTAGAACTGACCCATAGGGTTTCCTTGATTGTAATCTTTACAGGAGCAGATTGGTAGGTCTTTTCTCCCACAGAGCGGCTGGTGGGTTCAGTATTTCGGTTCGCAGCTGAGCGTTTAACCATTGCACCACAGTGCTCCTAGGCTTTATTAAAAACAATTTTTAATTTTTTTTAACTTTTCACTTTGAAATAATTTTGCACTCAAACAAAAGTTGCAAGTACAGTGCAGAGATTTTCTGTATATCTTTTACCTGTTGCCATTGAGTTGATTCTGACTCACAGTGACCCCATAGGACAGAGTGGAATTGCCCCATATGGTTTCCAAGGCCATAATCTTTACAGAAGCAGACCACTACATCTTTCTCCTGCGGAGTGGCTGGTGGGTTCGAACCGCCAACCTTTCAGTTAGCAGCCGAGCGCTTAACCACTGTACCACCAAGGCTAATTATCCTTTTCTCAACTCCCCCAAATGTTAACATCTTAGACAACAGTTATTGAAGCCAAGAAGTTAGGGTTGATACAATACTGTTAACTAATCCACAGACTTTCCAAATTCCTCCCATTGTCCCACAAATGTCCTTTTCCTGGTCCAGGACTCCATCCAGGATCCAACCTGGCATTCAGTCATCCTGTCCCCTTTGTCTCCTATCTGGATAAGTCCTTAGACTTTCCTTGTCTTCCATGGCCTCGACACATTTTTTTTTTTTTTAAAATGCAATATTTTTAAGGGCAGTTTTAGGTTTACAGAGAAATTGAGGAGAAAGTAGAGTCCCCATATGTCCTTCTCCCCCCACACCATTTCTGCTATTATTAACATCTTGCACTAGTGTACTGCATTTGTTACAGTTGATGGACCAATAGTAATATATTATTATTAACTCAAGTCTGTAGTTTACATTAAGGTTCACTCTTTCTTGTACAGTCCTATGGGTTTTGACAAATGCATAATGTCCCCATCTAACTTTTTAAAACAACTTTATTGAGGGATAATTTACATACCATAAAATGCACCTATTTTAAGCATACAATTCAATGTTATGTAGTAAATTTACTGAGTTATGCAACCATCACCACAATCCAGTTTTAGAACATTTCCATCCCCCCAATAAGAACTTTTATACCTGTTAATAGTCAATCTCCATTCCCACCCAGCCCTAGGCAACCACTGATCTTTCCTTTTCTTTAGATTTGCCTTTTCTGGATATTTCATGTAAATGGAATTTTACAAGATATGGTCTTTTGTGTCTGGCTTCTTTCACTTAGCATGATGCTTTGAAGTTCATCCATGTTGCAGTTTTCCCATCTAATTAATTTTTTAAAAAAATCCTTTGACATTATTTTCAACTCAACCCCTGTGTAGACTCTTTATGCCAAGAAAACTAATTCCCTCATTCCTGTGTATGCCATGCAGGCTTCCTCCTCCGTGTCGCTGCACGAAATGGTTAAGGAGATTCCTTTTGATCTTAGAGAAATATAAGTAAGAATCCAAATTCCTTCCTAGCTCTTTTTGGTGGCTGGGCTGTACTTTGTTTTCAACCCTCTGTAGACTGGGCTGCATGGGACCCTGGCTAATATTAGGGTTATGTCTATGAAGCCCATTTCACATTAACGAACTAATTTAATCTTCATTACAACTCTGAGAGGTTGGAGTTGTCATTACCCCACATTAAAGATGAAGAGACAAGCTCCAAGAGGTCAGGTGAGTTGCCCAAGGTACACTTAGAAAAGGGCCACGCCAGGACAGAACCCTGGTTTTCCTGACTCCAAATCCCAACTTCTTTTTGCTATCCAGCTCTGCCCCCGGGGAAGGATCCTATGACCCTGAATCGTCGCTTTTTCAGAGTTTAATATTTTAGGCTAAATCTGAGTGAGGTTTGCTGTTTCCTCTGAAAAGTTTGGCCTGACCTCAGGGCACCGCCACCCGATCACTGGCAGAGTATTCTGTTGGCAGCAGTGGGCTAGTGGTGAGGCTGCTCTGGACACAATTTAATGGAAACTCAGATAACTCAATAAAAACTGTTATTAACCTTTGTGGTTAAAAGCACAGGATAGTTTAGGGATATAAAAAATGATAATACACGGTGTTGGCATGGATGCGTGGAAATGGGCACATTATTAGTCTTTGTTAGTGGAAGTTTAAATCTGTACAATGTTCTGGAGGAAAATTTGGCATGATGAATCAAATACCTTGAAAATGCAAAGCCTTTCACTCAGCAGCTCCACTTCTAGGAATATAGACTAAGGAAATAGTCATATTTGATATAGTTGTTTTCACTGATTGACCTCAGATTAAGGTACCTATGTGGTCAATGTGGTTCATGTGCGATTCACCAGCTATAGTAGTTGTTCTTCCTTGAACTGATTGTGCTTCCCAAAAATGGAAGAGCATTTTGGCTATTAAAAATAGAAGCTATTTATATACACATATCTGTTAATTTCATGGTTTGACTTCCAACTCATAGAGCCACAGAATTTTCAATCTGGAGGGAACATTAGGAATTTTGTAGTCCAACATTTCCCAAAGTATATTCCATGGGAAGTTAATGGGTTGATGGGAATAGACGTTTTCATGATCAAATAAACTTGGAAAATGGAACATTCTTTTTCCCTGCAGGACTTCTCAGAGCCTTTGCTACCTAAATGGGCACTGCCAGTCTCCACAAGGCAGTTGTAGTGTTTCTGCACTGTATTTGGCCACTGATCCTTTTGTTGGTTCAACATCTCATGGGGTGACGCTCCAGGGAACACCCTATAAGGAATTACTCTGGTTCAGCCTTCTTATTTATTTTACAGATGGGAAACTGAGGTCTAGAACAGGAAGGGGGTTGGGCAAAGTTCTAGAATAAGTTTGTCAGAACGAGGTTTCCTAACCCTTCCTGCCATTGACCACAGAACTGAACATTCTCCTTCTCGCCAAATGCTTGCTGAATTGTTGATTGGTTAACATTGAACTTAGGGCCAACAGTACTGTAACTCATGCCTGAACAAAGCTCATCTAACACTCGTATTTTCTCAGTAGGGCACACGACAGCTTAGGAACACTAGATAGTACCTCAGCACTGCACTCGGGGGCCACTTTTAACAGCAAAATCACCAACAAAAATGCCAAAAAAAAAAAAATGTGGCACGGAGTAGACCACAAAAAAGACATTTGTTTACAATTTGAGAGCTAAAACAAGAAGAGAAGGCAGAGCATGGCCCTGTTCCACCTTAGCTGGGAATGTGCGCACTGGGTGACTCAAATATTTCACCACTCTGCACATGTCCACAAATGACCGTGAAAGTGTTGATTTTGGCGTGAGAAATAAATTTTAGGGAATAGTCAAATTCGCAAATACGGAATAGGTGAGTAATACGAATCGACGGTATTTTGAAGGTAGAGCTGACAGGCGATCCCAGGGCTTTAATGTGAGAAGTGAGAAAATGGAGCATCAAGAGTGACTCCTAGCTAGGCTTCTAGCCTGAGACACTGGGATGATGGTGATGCCATGGATGGTAAGAGCCAGCTAGTTGCCATACGTCATCTTTGGAAGTGTGATCTGGAGTGGAGTGGAGGAACTGTTTGTCTAAAGTGGCTGACGACTTAGACTTGACTCTCTGACGCCCTGGGCTACCATCCTCTCATGTTTACAGAAGAATGTTCTAACTCCGAAAATGGTCCACAAAGCTCTTTATCCACACCCTGAGATACTCTTTAAACCTTGAACTGAAACTATCCCCTGAGGTCACCTTTTAGAGAAATAACAGATTGGCACACATAATAAAGGATATTACCAGTGATTATGGTGCTCCATTAAAAAACCATCTATATGAGACCAAAAGGTCAACAATTACTCTAAAGCAAAGATGAGAAGACAAGGGGGCAGAAAAACTAGAGTACTGGAAATGGAACAACCAGAATGCAATTAAAGAGAACATTGACACGTTGTGAAAATTGTAACTAATGTCATTGCACAATTTGTGTAGAAATTGTCAAATGGGAACCTAATTTGCTGTGTAATCTTTCACTGAAAACACAATAAAATATTATTAAAAAAAAAAAAAAGAAAAGCCCTTTATCCGCTGACCTCAGCTTAACCCCCACCCTACCCCCGTCATCTCCCAGCAGTCCTGCCTCCAGGGACCCTACACTACATTCAAACCCCCTGCATATCCTGCAGAGTAGAGAACAAGGAGGCCTGTCCTCAGGACACACACTGCCTGCCCCACTGTCACTATGTATGGCCTGGAAATATATTGGGGGACCTTCAGCAAGTCATTCCTCCTCTAGGGGACTCAGCGTCTGCTTCCACGGGCTCGAAGGTGGCTGCACTTCTCAGATGGTCATGGGTGGCCAGTGCCTTCCTAGCCCCTGGCAGCTCTGCAGAAGCAGGAACTTGCACACACGTGATCCCCACGGGGCTTTCATGGCAGCAGGCGTGGTGCCTGGAGTGTTCTAGGGAGGCCTGGGGATGGCGGTTCCTGGTCTGACCCCTTCCTGGGAGGAGGCACTGTCTGTGGTACTGCCAGCAGGAACAGGGTCTACACAATGCAGAAGAGGTCTCTTGGGTGGGGAGACTTATGTGGCTTCTTCTGGTGGCTTCAGCACATCCCGGCTGGGCTGACCTGCTGGGCTCAACCTCAACCTGGACCTTGTTCCTGTTTCAACAGGCTGAGGGTAGTTTATGCTCATGAAAATAGCCATGTTGCCTTGGCCAAAGCCACTGCCAGCCCGTGGTACCTTAGAGTTGAGCTCACCACAAACCAGGTAACAGAGCCACAGTGAATGGTCTTAATTTTAGCTCCGAGGTTTCTTGTGGACCTCTCCCTTTTGCTGGGAAATCAAAGGCCTTGGTCCAACATTTGGGCAACAAGAAGGCTGATCTTCTTCCATGGAACCAGCTAAACTGGGCAGCAGAAGTTGCAGTTGTGAATTAGGCCATTCTTTCCCTTGCTGGGGGATATTGGACAAGGTGTGTAACTCTCAGAGTCTCAGTTTTCCCATCTGTAAATAGGCATATCACTTCCATGTTTCTCCCAGGCATGAGGATAGCTCAATGGCTTTAACGAGGAACATGCGTACTCCTTGAACCTATCACCGCGGCTACAGGGTGGGAATCCCATGATTGGCCAGTCCTCGGTCACATGCTCACTCAGGGCTCCCTCCCCATAGCCATCATGGTAGGTTCAAGGAGTACACATGTGACCAAGCCTAACCAATCAAGCCCTTCCCTGAGGTGTTTGTATCCAGAATCAGGTAGAGAGACTCTTTTTTTTCATCAGGCTGGGAGGACTTAAGCCTGGGGCTGCCTCACCGTGTATCCTGCCACTAAGAAGAAACCTGTCCACTCTAAGAGGAAATGAGGCCCCCACAGAGCAGTCAAGACAGGGACAGATGGAGAGAGAGTAAGAGATATCGTGGCATTGAAGTTCCTGGTTACGGTCCTGTAGCTCCCAGAGTTCCTTTTGCTTTGAAGTCTCCTCTGGCTTGAGTTTCTGTCACTAACAACCCCAGGAGTCCTGCCTGATCCAGTACCAGTGGGAAAGGCAAGGAACATGTAGTCAACAGCAAAGTCCTCAGGTAGATTCTTAAGCTTCTGGAGAGTAAGTATAAGGAAGAACTTTGTTTGCTATCTGTCTGTCTACCTACCTACTTACCTACCTACCTACGCATGTATGCATGTATCTAAGAACCTATATACAGTTGTGTGCACCAGTCAGAGCTTGATATAGGTTCAAAGGATGGATAGAGGGGAGGCAGGAAGGACAGACTGTGGGGCGAGCCCATTTATACGGACCTGACAATTGATCAAGAGTTACCCTCACTCCAAACCTAGGGACAGCTCAGAGACTCTGAGGGATTTAAGCCCCTGCCCAAAGTCACACAGGGAACCCAGGTTCGAAAGCCCATGTCCCACAACCCTGCCATAGTCAGGTCTCTGAATTTCATAAGATTTCAGAAGACAATTTAGAGAACTAACAAAGAATTCACAGATAAAGCCCCATGGCTGTGTGTGACCACTGTTCCTTCATAAGAGGGCAGCTCAAGCCCATACAGTGAAGGAAGGACACGTTGTGAATATAGGACTGTCCTTTGTTTTGATAGCCACAGCAGCCAGGAGTTGCCTAGCCATTATCAAACAAAACCTTAGGTGATAGTGCTGGGTATGGCTCAGTTAGCAGCTGCTCAAACCAAGCGGAACCTGACCCCTCCTATCCATTGTCCTCAAAGCCCTGCGTGTGGCTCAAGCCAGTCAAACCCAGTTTACTAGCCTACAAGCCAAAGAAAAAAATGCAATTTGTCTTACTGCACCTGTGCACCATGATAGCCTATGCAGTCCATAACGTTTGTGTGTACTTTCTTGTGAGAAACGGTCTAAGAGGTTCTGCCTCCGTTTGTTTGGGGAGCTTGATTTGAGGTATACACCTCCTTGCTCCTTGCCTGTGTGCCTCCAATAAACGCTCTTCCTCCCTCCTCACCTCAGTGTGTCTTTATTGACAAGAAACTGCACGAAGATGGACCTGCTTTGGGTAAGTTTGAATAGGTTCAGCCTTGACGGCCCCTTGGCTACTGGGAAATGGGTCCCAGCGGTCAGTGGCCGTCAATGTGGGGCACCCCCCACTGCCCTCCCCATGCTGCTAGCGAAGTGTACACAAGGCTGAGCCAGGGGAAGACTACCCTGGCCCGTAGGGGATCGCGGGGGGCTGTGGGGGATCCCTGGGCCATCTTACTGTCCATTGTAGCCGTCAATTCTGCACACTTCTCTTCCAAGGAGCAGCTGGCCCCAGGTCAGCCAGCTGCCCTGTTGCAAGCCAGCCTGGAACACATCGCTTTTGTGCCAGGCCAGGGCTGGGCCATGACCTGGGCTTCTCCCAGGGGAAGGAGCTCCAAGCCCCAACCCAGTCCCGGAGCCAGGCCCAGCCAAGTAGGGCAGCAAGCGCAAGGACTCACAGCAGAGGAGAAATCCCAGCTTGGCCTTGTGGAGTGTGATGGCAGGAAGGGCTTCCGGGGTTACCTTATCAGGGGCCGCTGGACCATGCAGCCAGCCCTGACCGGTCCTCAGGACTCTGGGCAGGGGCCAGCGTTGATTCACTGGCCCGGGAAGCTAGTGCTGCGGAGCACTTGAGAGCAACCTATGCATTTTCCAGAGAGGTGCCTTACCAAGGAGGCCACACAGCGAAGGGGGCAGTGTCGACAAGTGAGGCCAAGTGAGGTCCTGACTCACAGCCAGGCCTTTCCTGCCAGTGGGAGCTTCTCATCCCCTTACTCCCCAAGAGGGAGTCTGTTAGGGGAGCTTTTTTTGCCCAAGGGCACAAAGGTTGACAATATATCCACTTAGCAGCCAGATCTGAGTTTTGACACCTGAAGTTTTGGGGAAAAAGGGGGAAAACTGACATCGAGGGAACACCCAGTGTGCTCCAGGACATTATACACAACTTTCCTTCAACCCTCTCCTCAGCCCTGAGATGCTGTTGTTACACGCTCCCCTTACCTGATCAGTGATGGCTGAGGACGGCTTGGAGTCGCCCAGATTCCTATCCCTGCCCTGGCTCTCACAGGATGTCTTCATCTCACTGGGCCTCAGTTTTCTCATCTGTAAAATGGGGATGACAAGCCCGATCTCACAGGTGGTCAAGAGAATTAGGGATTACATCTCAAGAACAGGCGCATAGTAGGAGCTCAAGAAAGGTGATGTGTCAGCTTTCTCTTGCTGCTGTAACAAATGACCACAAACTCAGGATCTTAACCAACACAAAGTTATTCTCCCACAGTGCTGGAAGTCAGAAGTCCAGCATGGGTCTCACTGGGCTAAAATTAAGGTGTTGGCAGGGCTGGTTCCTTTCTGGAGGCTCTAGAGGAGAATCCATTTCCCTGCCTTTTCAGATTGTAGAGCTGCCAGCATTTCTTGGCTCGTGGCCCCTTCCTCCATCTTCAAAGCCAGCAGTGGCAGGCCAAGTCCTTCTCATACTGCCATCTCTCTGACTCTACTTCTGTCTACACATCTCTTTCTGACCCAGCTGGGAAAGGCTCTCCACTTTTGAGGATTCTTGTGATTACACTGAGCCCACTTGGGCAATCCAGGATCATCTCCCCTCTCAAGATCCTTACCTTAATCACACCTGCAGAGTCCCCTTTGCATGTCAGGTAGCATATCCACAGGTTCCAGGGGTTGGGACGTGGACATCTTGGTGGGCAGGTATTGTGCCAAACACAAGTGAGTTGAGTTAAATTCCATGAAGCAAGGGTTACCTGGGCTGGTCTTTGGCAGGCTTTTGGAAGAAGAGGAGCCCAGTAAAACCAGCTTATTCAAGCACCCTTTCCCACCCCTCCACTGTGTTTGACTCTCTTCAAAGAGGCACTGTCTAGCCAAGGAGACGAGGCTGGGTCTGCCAAACCTTTGCTTCAAAATAAATCTTACTAGGAAATTTCCATGGACCAGGCCCTTGTCTTCTCCCACAAACCTGCTTGAAATCCAAAACCACGCAGAGCTTCTTGCATGAGAGCACATCAGACTTCAAGTGCTCAGAGAACAGGGTTGTTGTTGCTTGATGTTTATTTTGTTCTGTTTGTTTTCCCTCTCCGAACCAAACAGGACTAGGGTGTACTGGTACATAGGCAAAATGAACCTGGTTTAGGACATATTATCAACTTGGAAAGGGTTTTATAGATCTCATCTTGAAAAGGACCTAATATTTTTACGCCATCCCAACTTAAATTTCTCAAGGGTTCATCATCGCCTTCAAGCTAGTGCTCGGGCACTAAGCCTGCGCTACACATGTACATTAGTGTGTTTTATGCTAACACAGTGCAGACACATTCCATTTGCCCAGTACCAAGCATGCTTTGACTTTGATTCAACCAGAAAATCACTGTTTTCAAATGAGCTCAGCCTGATGCCTTTGCCTGGAGGAAGCACATCTGGTTTTGGATTTCAAGCAGGTTTCTGAGGACAGATGTCACCATGCAATTCTCACTTCTGACTTCCCTGATAAGGAAACTGAGGTGAGAGTGGGCAAGGGGCTTGTTCACAGTCAGTCTGCCGTGTGTAAGGGTACCTTAAAACCGAGACACCTGGCATGACTAAATGACTGACACAGGTAGGAATTAAACTCCCTTTGCCCTAATTCCCTGCTTCTGCATTCAGAATATGTGCAAATGTGTGAGTATGCTTACTTATGATTCATAAAAATATTCTGTCCTCAGAAACAATGTTTGTAACTGATGTCTGATGAAGTTATAGTTTATGGTTAAACAAGTGATAAGAATGTTCCGGAAAGAAAATGACAGAAATATACCCCCAGAAAAGATGTCTCTGCAAAATTGTTCTCAGAAATTGCTTATGCAAAGTTTGTGTAACCAACATTGTGTAAGGTTTGCTTATGATTCTTGTGTAACCCCCAGCCCTTCCTATAAAAATCCCTTTCTCCTTTCAGACTTGGGAATACTTCCTTGTGCTATCCCAACTGCAGTTGTTTTATTCTACCGCAACTGCAGTTGCTTTATCCCTCAATAAAACTCCTTATTTTCACTTCTAACAGAGTGTAAGTTTGGTTTGCTGCTTTTCCTACAACAGCCAATAAGTGGCACAGCTGGGGTTTTAATTGGGGTCTCCCCACCTTAAATCCATTATTCTTTCCAGCCAACTGCAGCAACACTCATTCTCCATATTCATTCATTCATTCATTCAATGCATAGTAAGTTCACTAAGTCACCTTTGTGCTGGTGATAAAGTGGCAGGGACGAGAAAGACACGTCCCTGCCTTACCAAGGAGAAGGAAGCAAACGCTTGATAGCAAGGAGAGCAGTTGCTTCCTGCTCCCTAACTTGCTCTGTGCTGGGGCCGGTGCTCAGCATTCACAGGCGTTACCTCCTTGAATCCTCACCACCACTCCCAGACGTGTGCAATGTTACTACCCCCATTTCACAGATGAGGAGTCTGAGGCAGGGAGCATACAGGAGCAGTGCTTGTCACAGGGCCTGGGGAGCAGATGTGGGACAGCTCCATGGGGTACCGCCAGGGCCTTCAGGCGGGACCTTCAGGAAGAGAAGCTGCAGCTCCGTGTTAGGGTAAGTGGGCGTTTCTAACAAGCCACCCTGAGAAGACCCCACATACCACTAACTACTTCACATTTCTACTGGGGCATCTCAGACATCCCATCTGGACTGCCTGAGTCCCTGGCTCTTACCCTGGCCACCCCCCTCCCTGTCTCAGTGAATGGTCTACCAACCGTGCAGTGGCTCAGGCAGAAGCTGGGGATTCCTCCTTGCCTCCTCCCCCTCTCAGCACCTCATCTGAGTCTTGTCCTTTCTTCCCCCAAATATCTAGGAGCCATCCATTCTTGCCTAGACTAACAAAAGTGTTTTTTACCCGCTTCTGCTCTTACCTCCACCGCTCCACTCTCCACACACTTTCTATGGTGGGCCCTATGGGTACCAAACAGTATTCTTTCCTCTCTCCTCCCCCTATCTTGTTCAGCCCCTCCCCCATGCAACCCCACTTCCAGACACAGGGGCAGAGCCTGATAAATTCTATCCAGCTCTGGGAATCTGTGCCTTTGCTTGTGGTTGCCTTAGGACTGGCCATTTGACCCAACTCCAGCCAATGGGATGAGAAGGGAGTCTGCTGGGGCTTTGTGGGAAAGGTTCCTGTGCTTCTGGGGGAGCCTGGAATTGCTGCTGCCATCTTGTTACCAGCCTGAAGAAGAAGCCAACCCACAAAAGAGGGTGGAGCCCAGAGAGTCCCAGAGTAGTGTTTATCAGCAGTCTGTCCCTCCTGTGTGTCTTATTACGTAAGATACAAATTTCCTAACGGTGGAAGCCAATGGTTTGGGACTTCTGTTACTTGCAGCTACAAGCACTCTATCAGATAAATGCAGCTTCCAACTGCACTTAGGATGGAATTCTTGTTCCTTACCTGGTCTCTGCACAGCCTGGCTAGAGTCCTTCTCCAACAGCTGTGCTCCCCAGGCCTGGATCAGTCGAGTGAAACCAACGGGTGGCACTGAAGACAAGCTAGCGCGTTCTCTGCCTCTCTTATGGCAGCATCTTTGGCAGTTGCTGGTCTTCTCCAAAGGAGCCCTGGGTGATGCAGTGGTTAAAGCACTTGGCTGCTAACCAAAAGGTCGGTGGTTCAAATCCATCAGCCGCTCCGTGGGAAAAAGATGTGACAGTTTGCTTCGGTAAAGATTACAGCCTTGGAAACCCTATGGGGGCAGTTCTACTCTGTCCTATAGGATCGCTATGAGTCAGAATTGACTCAACAGCAATGGGTTTGGTTTGGTTTGGTCTCCTCCATGCCTCCAGCTCCCTCTGGCCAGGCCTCCTGGTTAATATAGAGAATGACTGACCCCGGCTCTCAGCCTCCAGTGCTGCACCTCCTTCTTTCGTCCCTTCAGTTCTAGAATTGGAGGCAGGTTACCTCACGACTCCCTTTCCCAACTGTTACGTCACCTGCATGACCAATTCCCTGCATTCAGTTCCCTCTGTTGGAAGTGCTCGGTGTGGCTTCTCCTTCCTGGCTGGGCCTGATGAGTACATGGGCCAGAGTGAGGGTCTCTGCCAGCCGGGGGGAATGAAAAAAGGCCTCCTGCTGGTCCCCTGGCCTCCTGGGACTTCCACCTCCCCACCTGGAGGGGTGCAGGGCTGGATGGAGTCCAGCTTTGGTCTCTCCAGCTTGGGTTGCATCTTGCATCCTTGCCCACTATCTGATGCATGCAGAAGTCAGTGCTCCATGCTCGACTCTTCATGAGAAAACACCAGCCCTGGGACTTGGGAAATATTCGTCCCCTTGAAAGCCTGGCTTCCAAAACCATGGTCTCACCAAGGCCTCATAAAACCTCAAACCATTGTGCTGATACTCAAAACTAACTGTTGACCACTTTGTATCCATTTTCCTCTTCCCTGAACAATAAGCCTCATATTGTGGCCTGGTTCTGAGAGCAGAAGGGGTTCTGGTTGGGGGACCCCAAGGAAAGGCACTGAGCTATTTCAGGACAATCTACTCTTATAGAAGTCGCAGCCAGCGAGGAGCAGAGCATGTTCACAGGAGCAAAGATTTCTGTAGAAATCAGGGGATAACTACCTGCTGCTATGTGCCTGGTCTCCCTGGGAAGACAAAAGAGATGGAAAACAGGGAGAGGAACGGGTCCAGGGAGACAGGAAGACCCCGTTTTTCCCACCACCCCTCCTGCACTGTTTGTTTCACTGGGCATGTATATTTAAAAAAACCAGACCAAACCCTTTTCTATCGAGTCAATTCCAACTTAAAAATGAAGAAGAAAAAAAATCTGTCCTTTCTGCCCTCAATTCATCCTGCCTGAAATGAAGAAGACAAAAATGAAGGAGTAGGGCTGATAAAAGTTTCTTGCTGGCAGACTGACTGTACTTTGAGGAAATGCCCAAGCCATGACGGGTGACTCACTTGCGATTCGTGATTAGCATTAAGCAGTTTCAAAGAAAAACAGGCCACAGTGGCTGAGGGGGTCTGGGTGGCATCTGCTGGTAGGGGTTTATCTCCCTTCTGAAATGAGGAGGATGAGGACTGTCTGTCTGTCTGTCAGTCTGTCTGTCTGACCAGCAAACCCACTCATCCTCCTAAGGTCTGAGATTGAAGGGTCCTCCAGGATTGCCAAGGGCAGGTAACCAGGTCCCACCCCACCGCCTTGATTTCTGAAGTCAGGGCCAAACCAGGCAGCCGTTGGGGAAATCCCAGGCTGGCCAGGCCTCTTGCTGTCTGGGTCTGCTCAGCGCGACGCTGACCTGCCCGTCTGGTGTCTCTTGGAGCACATGCTTGGTGGCACGCCTCCTCAGATGTCTGCAGCAGGCTGGAGACTTTGTTATTGTCTTTGCTGAGAGGCCAGCCCCTGTGAGCTGTGTCTACCCAGCATTAATGGGCAGGGCAGTCTCTGAAGGACCGCAGCTACAGGGACTGCAGGAAGACTTAGAGCCAAGCCCCAGGGACCAAGCCCCGGTGCTTCTCAATGGCGCCATTCCCCCACAGAGCCACCAGAGGGCGCAACCCAGAACCTCATTACCACTGCCCTGCTGAAAACCTTCAGTGACTCCCATGGGCCTTAGGATAAAGGCCAGAGCCCTAAATCTGCCTTACAAGGGCCCGAATGATCTGGCTGCTGACCTCTCCAAACCCCTCTCACTCCATGTTCTCTGCTCCAGCCACGCTGGCTTTCTCAGCTCCTGGAAAAGAGATCTTTCCTGCAACTTCCACTTCTTAGAAGGCCATTCCATCCATCTTTGCCTAGAGAATTCCCAGTCATCCTTTAGTTTTATCTTAAACATCAACCCCAAGGGGATGCCTTCCAGAACAGCTGATGAGGTTACATTACCCCATCTGATGATTTGGTGCCCTGCCCTTCCACTTTCCAGCACTTGCTACAGATGCAATCAAAGCGTGAGTTGTGCCACGACTCTCCCACATCTGTCTGCCCAGCTGGATTGTAAGCATGGGAACCTGCCTTGCTTACTGCCCACTCCCCAGCCCAGCGCAATGCCCAGTACCCCAGAGATGCGCATGGAAACTGTGTTGTGTCAAGTGCTAAGAGAAGGCTGCCTGCAGTAGATACTAGCGCCGGTCCCCAAATACTTCCGGATCTCTTTTCTGGTACCTGGTAGGATTGCGCTTCTTGCTTCCTCCTTGTGGTGGGGACTTGGGTCCAGTTCTGGCCAATGAGCTGTGAGCAGAAGAGACGTGCATCATGGCCCAGGCTAGACATTTAATTGTCAGTGTGAGACCCTCTGGCACAGGGCCTGGCAACAGTTGAGGTGGCAGCTGCTCCCCCAGCTGGGATCCTTGAGGGTCCACAATGAGCTGAGCACCCTGCTCATCTGCAGTGGACAGTTAGAATGAGCAAAGAACACATCTAGATTGTCTTCAGCCCCGGGTCTTGGAGTGTGCTTGTTACACATGTGACGCACAAGTAACGCTTTGGGAAAGCAAAGTGTCCTAACAAGCTTGTCCTGAGTGTGCATGAGGAAGGACGAGGGAGTGAGCTGCTGCCTCTGTTAGCATCATCACAGAGAGACCCACCCTGGGAGACTCGGTTTCCTCTGTGTACATGTGCAAGGCCTGCTGTGAGCTTCCAGTGGACACCAGTGC
The DNA here is from genome assembly GCF_000243295.1 of Trichechus manatus latirostris. Lineage (NCBI taxonomy): Eukaryota > Metazoa > Chordata > Mammalia > Sirenia > Trichechidae > Trichechus > Trichechus manatus. The sequence continues at coordinate 8,314,819 of NW_004443989.1, read as the reverse complement.
GTGAGTACCGTCAGCCATTATTAAAACTCCGCGCCTGCCGTCCAGGCTCTTGGGGAGTTCGGCTTCTTTCTGGTTGGTTTTGGGCCCTATCCACAGCTTTAAATTAACCACATTCCTTCCTGACCAAGGTAGGGGTGAGGTGGAATTAAAGTATGATCAAGACAAAGTGTGAGCCTTCCGCCAGACCCCTGGCCCGCGCCCAGCACTTCCGGTCCCTCCCGAGATCTGCCCTGCAGCCTGCTACCCCTCGCCCTGAGAGCGTGGCAGACCGTGGGTGGGAAATCACTTACAGATGGCAGGTGGGTCAAGGCTGCTAAAAATGGGCCAGAGCACAGAGCCAGACCCCTATCTGAGCAGACATGTCACATGAAAAGCCAAAGTTGCCCTGCTCAGGCCACAGGCTGGGCAGTGTCTTTTTAAGTAGAAATGTCAACTGGCGCTGAGAAGAAGACACAGGCCTTCGAGAGGGGCCAAGTTGTTCCCTGGCCAACGGCCTCAGGTAGCCTCCCGGCCTGACCAGACTTACAGACCAGGTCCTACATGGCATTTGGAAGTCACCAGGACCTTGAGGGGCCCCAGATGGTCTGATCTAGATGCTTCAGCATGGACTGGGCTGAGGAGGAGATGTGATGTGTGATCCTGTCTGCCTCTCTCCCTCCCTCCCTTCCTCCCTTCCTTTCTTCCTTTCTTCCTCTCTCCCTCCCTCCCTCCCTGCTTTCTTTCTTCCCTCCTGTCTCCCTCTCTCCCTCCCATCCTTCTTCATTTTATCTTTCACTGAATATGTGTTGAACACCTACAGTGTTCTAGACACTCTTCTAGGCACGGAGGATGCAGCAGTGAGTGAAAAGAGCAGAGCAGTCCTGTCTCTCTGTCTCGTTGCATGTGTACCCTCTGGCCTAGTCCTGCCCACCCAGAGTGATGAGAACACAGGCAGGCGCTGTGGGCTTTTTAGGAGGCACAGTTCATTCTTGTCCAGGACTATCCTGCATGTTGCAAGACATTCAGAGTCCCTGGCCTACCCAGTCAGTGCTGTTTGCTTCCTTATTCTCCCCAGACATTTAAACAACCCACGCACACCCCTCCCCTATTTTCAGACACTCTCCACTTGAGACCCACTGCAGCAGAGTATGGTGAGTGGTCTGAGATGGATACCCATGAGGTCTGTGAAAGCCTGCTGGAGGGTGCTGGTGGCAGAATCCAGGGCTGGAGGGAAGAATCAGGGAGAGCTTCCTGGAGGAGGGGATTTATTTCAAGAATAAATAGGAATCGGTGGAAAAGAGGGGAAAAAAGCATACAAAGAGTATGATTGGGGCAAACTGAAAATTCCTCCTGGGAGGCTTGAAGTTGGGGTGTGCATGTTTGAGGGAGATAAGAGATGGGGTTAGAGGGATAAGTAAATAGACACCGTCTAAGCCCGGACAAGAAATGTGGACTTTGTTCCAGTAGCCACAGGAGGCACAAAGGATTTTTTGCAAGGATGCTGTTTGAAAGGATCTTCTGTCTGCTGTGGGGAGAATGGATGGGGGGTGGGGGCTAGGGGGTGTATTAATCATCTACTGCCGAGCAACGAATCACCTCAAAACTTACCCATAAGCATCATCTCCTATGGTTTCTGTGGATCAGGTGTTTGGGAATGGCTCGATTAGGCAGGTCTGTCTTGGGATTTTTCATGGTCAAGATGTTGACCTTCAGGCTTGACTGAGGCTAGAGGACCCACTCCTAAAGTGGCTCCCTCACATGGCTGACAGGTAGGTGCTGGCTGTTGGCGGGAAGCCTCAGTTCCTCTCCACGTATGGGCCTCCCCACATGCTGCTTTAGCGTCCTCACAACATGGTGGCTAGCAGCCTCCAGGGTGAGCAATCCAAGAGAGAGAACCAGACAGAGGTTTTCGTTTTTATGACCTAGCCCTGGAGGTGATACAGCATCACTTCTGTCACATTCTACTAGTTAGAAGTAAGTCACTAAGTCCAGCCCACACTCACGGGGAGGGAACTAGGCTCCACCTTTTAAAGGGAGGAGGTCAGGGAGTTGGCAGACATATTTTAAAACCACCAGAGTGGGCAAGACTGAACTGAGGGGAGACCACTTGGAGGCTGTGCAGTAAATCAGACAAGAAGGGATGAGGGTGGAGGGAGCTGGATGGGAGAGGAACTTGGGGGTATGTAAAGAGATTTAGGCGGAAGGAGGATAATTGGGGCCTGCCTGGATGGTGGAGGCCAGCAGGACAGGAAGGAGAGCAATGCCCTGGCGTCTGGAGGATTGGGTGGGTGGTGAAGCAGTCAGGGTCGGGAACACAAAGAAACCTCTGGAGGAAGAGGGGATGAGCTGTTTGTGTGCTGGGTCTGTGGTGCCTGTGGGCCTCCTGGGGATGCTGCTCATGTGAGTGGCTTCTAACAAATGACTCAGAGGGAGGGTATGTTCCACATCTTTCTGGAAAAACATGCCAACATGGCCTGTCACGAAAAACCACCCCCACCTCATTCTGGGGGCTGAGCTGGTATGCTTCCTGCCTCTGGACAGCAGAGCTGCCATTGACTTAGCTCTGCCTGGTGGGCAGAGTAGGGGTGGTGGGGAGGAAGAGAAGGTTGGAAAAGAACTTCATCCTGGTCTGGTTGAGGATTATCATGGGCTGCAAGGTGGTGGGAGTAGGGGAAGTGCTTATGTCAAAGGCAAAGACACGCCGGGAATCTTCTGTATTCAGGTGACCTGAAGGGCAGCCTTCCTCCAAGCTTGCAGAGTTTGCCTCTGTTCACTTCTCTTCTAGGAGCCCTGGCGGCGCAGTGGCTAAGCGCTCAGCTGCTAACCAAAAGGTTGGTGATTCGAACCTACCCAGTGGCTCCATGGGACAAACGCTCTGGCAATCTGCTCCCGCAAAGATTACAGCCTAGGAAACCCTATGGGGCAGTTCTACTCTGTCATATAGTGTCGTTATGAGTAGGAATCGGCTCAAAGGCCCACAACAACAATGACAACTTCTCTTCTAGGGCTGGACTCCAGCCATGTGGCCTTTGTTGTTGTTGTTAAATGCTATCAAGTCAGCTCTGACTCATAGTGACCCCATGCACAACAGAACAAAATGTTGCCGGGTTCTGTGCCATCCTCATTAATTGTTGCTATGTTTGAGCCCATTGTTATAGCCACTGTGTCAGTCCATCTCGTTGAGGGCCTTCCTCTTCTTTGCTGACCCTCTACTTTACCAAGCATGATGTCCTTCTCCAGGGACTGGTCCCTCCTGACTACATGTCCAAAGTGTATGAGATGAAGTCTTGCCATCCTCGTTTCTAAGGAGCATTCTGGCTTTACTTCTTCCAAGACAGATCTGTTCATTCTTCGCAGCCCATAGTATATTCAATATTCTTTGCCAACACCATAATTCAAATTCAACAATTCTTCTTCAGTCTTCCTTATTCATTGTCCAGCTTTTACATGCATATGAGGTGATTGAAAATATCATGGCTTGGGTCAGGAGTACCTTAGCCCTCAAGGTGACATCTTTGCTTTTTAACACTTTAAAGAGGTCGTTTGCAGCAGATCTGCCCATTGCAATATGTCGTTTGATTTCTTGACTGCTGCTTCCATGGGTGTTGATTGTGGCTCCAGGTAAAATGAAATCCTTGACAACTTCGGTATTTTCTCTGTTTATCACGATGTTGCTTATTGGTCCGGTTGTGAGGACTTTTGTTTTCTTTATGTTGAAGTCTAATCTGTACTGAAGGTTGTAGTCTTTTCTCTTCATTAGTTAGTGCTTCAAGTCGTTGAAGCGTGTAGTCTTTCAAACCAAACCAAACCCATTGCCGTTGAGTTGATTCCAACTCATAGCGACCCTAGAGGACTGAGTAGAACTGCCCCATAAAGTTTCCAAGGAGTGCCTGGTGGATTCGAACTACTGACCTTTTGGTTGGCAGCCGAACTCTTTAGACAGGGCTGATTCCTTACAACCTGGCTCAGAAGCAAAAATGCTACTGGAGATACCCAAGAATTGGAGAATCCATTTAGGGGCCAGGGCAGACGACAATTTAATCAACACCGAGCCTTCTGGATGCTACTAGTAGGAGTGAGATTCAGGATGTGAACCCCAAGTCTCCTGGGAAAAGTTCAACTGCGTTCAGATCCTGTCATTTAACACAGCAGTGAGTGTGGCAGGCTTTTAGGTATGTCACAGGGGTTAGGAACCTGGGCTTGGGTCAGTTGGACTCGGGGTCAGGCTGACTGTGCCACTCACTAGCAGTTTAACTTGGGGTCCAGTCACCTGACCTCTCTATGCCTGGATTTTCCCTTCTATGAAATGAAGTCATAACCACCAAACTAAAGCCACTGCTGTAGAGTCAATTTCTGACTTATAGCCACCCTACAGAACAGAATAGAACTGTCCCGTAGAGTTTCCAAGGAGCACCTCATGGATTCGAACTGCCGACCTTTTGGTTAGCAGCCATAGCTTTTAACCACTACACCACCAGGGTTTCCAGAGTCATAACAGTACCTACCTAATAAATAGCACCATGTAATAGGCTGGATGCAGTGCACACGGCAGCAAGAGTTACCAGGGACTGTTTTTACAGTTATCGTGATGTGCCTGGGCCATCAGCTGCACTTTATCTAACCCTCCCCACAGTCCTCTGGGTGAACAATGATTTTCCCCATTTTATTAGGGGACGAAGCTCAGGCTCAGAGAGGTTCCATTCACGGGTAATTAGGAGTGGGGTCGGGTCAGCCTGACTTTATTACGAGTGCAACCTCTGTGACGTACCTTTCAGAAACACATCTTAGAAAGTTCCTTCCTAAGAATGCCTGTGGGGTTTGGTAACTCCGCTGGGAGAAAAATTCACTGGCACAAAATAGCCTGTTCTGTGCTCATGCTGTGCTCATGGGAATCAGGGCAGTGCATGGAATAAGACCTTCAGATCTGCTTCTGAAAGGTCACAGCCTTGAAAATCCTATGGAGCACAGTTCTACTCTGCACGCATGGGGTCACCAAGAATCAGAATCAACTCGACTGCAATTGGTTTGGTTTTCTGCTTGGCTTCAGTAACCTTTTCAAGGTCACTGTGGAAAGCCACTTATCAGGGAAGGGGGCTGTGCAGGCTCACTCACATGAGGACAATTTAAACCAAAAAAACCAAACCCATTGCGGTCGAGTCGATTCCGACTCATAGCGACCCTAGGGAGAGTTTAATAAACCATCTATTTACACAGGGGAAAGCAGCAACACCCCCCCACCCCGCCCCGTGTAGCCCCCAGGTGGTAAGGCACAAGAGGAGGGAGTCGTCAGTGAACTAGGGGATGTCTGTGTGGACGGGGCTGCTGGATAAGTGCTGAGACTTGCAGTTGAGGGACATAGCAGTTCTCCGGGACCCCACAGGGAGGGAATTGGGGGAATAAATACCCACTTATCTCCTTCGGGAGCCCTGGTGGTGCAGTGGTTAAGCATTTGACCACTAACCAAAAGGTCGGCAGTTCAAATCCACCAGCTGCTCCTTGGAAACCCTATGGGACAGTTCTACTCTGTCCTACAGGGTCTCTATGAGTCAGAGTTGACTCGATGGCAACGGGTTTGGTTTTCGTTTTTTTCTTTTTATCTTCTTCAGCGGTCCCTGGGTGGCACAAATGGTTTGCACCCAAATACGAACCTAAAGGTTGGTGGTTTGAACCCACACTGCAACGCCATGGAAGAAAGGGCTACAGATCTGCTTCCGTAAAGATCACAGCCAAGAAAAGCGTATGGAGCAGTTCTACTCTGTAACACACAGGAGCACAATGAGTCGGAATCAACGTGAAGGCAGCGGGTTAGGATTCTTTTGTTTTTGTTTTGTTTTATCTCCTCCAGCTCCCTCTGTCTCTGGCTGGTGCTTCCCACTGGGCAGACCCAGACAGTGGGTATCCTGGTCCCTGAGGTTGGCCTCCAGGGCAGACAGTGGGATGCTGAGGGTGGAGGGTGGGCCTAGATGGGCAAGGGCAGATATCCGAACCAGCCCCCTGCGTCTTCAAAGCTCCACATCCATGGCAGCTTGCAGTGGGGCGCAACAGCAGATGCTGGGGCATTCCCCCGGCCCTGAGGCCTCGCCAGGCACATGACCTCACGTGAGGTCCTGGCGCCGTCAGGAGCAGAACTTGATCCTGCTGTTTGTAAACTTCAGAAAGCCAAACAGTCCCTCTCAGACACCTAGCCTTGGATTGCCACGGCCATCTGGAAAAAGTTACCCCATTTCCCAATCTCTGCTGACTGCTTTCTGGCCAGTGGGAACGTTGCCCTTGGCTGACACCGCGCTGAGTGGTGCTGAGAGTGCGGAGGAGAAGGAGCTGCCCTGCCAGCGGAAGATGACAAGTCACATGGTGGGGCGAGGGCGCGGTGGGGACGGTCACACTGGACGACCAGAGGAATATCTAGACACTGGTCTTGTTTGGGTCCTGCCTGAGGTGAGGCCAGATGTGGAGAGAGATGGTTAAGACTGGTCGATGGGCAGGGTGTTCAGGAGCATTCTATGTGGTGTGTGAGGCCTCGTCTTAGGCCATATTGCCAGATTTCTGGCTTGCTTCATTTCCTTAATGTGTGCCAAGTCCCTTCCTACTTCGAGGTCTTCTATCTGGAATACTTGCCCTAGCCCCTTGCCTCACCAACTCCCCCACATGGTTCAGATCTTAGAGAAACATTCCTAAACTAGGTCAAGCCCCGTGATGGGCTCTGGGAGCCCTCAATTGGCTGACTAATGACATGGTCTATCTCACCCCCTGTCAGCCCTGGGTGGGCAGGGGCGTTTAGGTCTGGTTCTCATCTGTGTCCATGCCTTGTACATGGTGGAAGCTCAGTAAAGGGTTGTTGAATAAATCGATGGACAGTTGAAAAAACCCTGATATAGGGTTTTTCTCTACTTTTAAGTGTTTCTCCTTATGTAAATATGTTCAGAGACACATGGATGACGAGATTCCTAACTTTCCTTAGAGATAAGTTTGATGTTTTGGCGGAAAGGGAAGTAGTAATGTGTAAAAGCCACTTGTCAAAGTTGAAGCAACCTTGAAAGTTGTAGTTGAACGCTCTTCACAGCTCTTCAGCTGCTCTTAAACTTTCAGAAGTTTGCATCCTGGGCTAAGCAAAACCTTCCATTGGGTTCAGCTGGGGTGGGGGTTGCTAGAGTCCTACATCATCCCAAAGAACTCCTTCCTCAGGTGAGCTAATTAAGCTGAGGCCTCTGGTTTTCACCTCTGCTCTGAAGAATCAGGGTATACAGTTCTGTCTACCTAGATTTCCTTCAAGAGAGCAGAGGGTCTAAAACGGGGGCATGCATCAAAGTACAGATTCCTGGGCCTCACTCTTGGAGATTCCAATTCAGGAAGTCTGGAATGGGGCCTCTGATGAGGAGGGGCTCAGGTTGACCTACTGGCCTTGGGAGGGGCCCTCAAATCTGGAGGCCTGGGGTGGAGAACCCCGATGAACTACTACACATTTGGATAAAGTTCCTTCCCCTACCTTACGGACTTTCACCTGAATGAAGACAACTGGCCCCATAACTGTGAGTAAGAGCGGCCCTTACTGGCATTTAGGTACCAGAATAGTGACTCATTAACAGCCTCTCCGAAAACTGGGTCTGGAAAATTTGCGCAAGAAAAAAGAAAAAGAAACAAACAAACATGAAAAAAGAGGGGAAAGATTGTTGTAAAAAGGCTGGAACCAATTTAGGGGCTAAACCAAGCTGCCCACACAGATTCATTTCAGCTTCCCAAGCATTATTCTGTATGATTTATGTCCTGCTAGAGCGTCTGATGACTGTTGTGTAAATGGTTTCCATTTATCCCGGAAAGGGATCTGCCCGCACTCTAGGGAGGTCCGGCCAGGACTCAACTAAATCCAACTAAATCCAAAACAACAACAACTGGTTTTGATTTGGGAAAACAAAACTCACAAGAAGACCGAGAGTAAAGTAAGTTCTGATCTCAAAAGGGCTCTTCAGACCCTCCAGAATGAGTCGCCCAGGGCACCACTGACCCTCCGAGAGTCCAGATTTGAGTCGTGCTGTGTGCCCTTGGGTAAAGTCCTTAACCTCTGTGAGCCCCTGTTTCCTCATCTATAGAATGGGCCTAGTAGTTGGATCACCTCATAGGGATGTTGTGAGGACTAACTGAGATCGGGTGTGTGTCTCAGTCTCCTAGGGCTGCCATACAAAATACCACAAAGTGGGTGGCTTTAAAGAACAGAAATTTATTGTCTCACAGTTCTGGAGGCTGAAAGTCTGAATTCAGACTCATACTCTCTCTGTCCACTCTAATGTGTGTGTGCGTGCGTGTGTGTGTGTGTGTGTGTGTGTGTGGTTGGGGGGCTTCCTCATCTCTTCCAGCTTCCGGTAGCCCCGGGTGTTTCTCAGCATCTAGCTGTATCTTCCTATGGTGTCTTCCCCCTGTATGTGACTCTCTCTCCATGTTTCCTCTCCTCTTTTATAAGACACCACTTGGAAAGGATTAGGGCCCACCCTACTCTGGAATGACCTCGTTAACTTGTCTAGTAACCTCTTCAGAGAAAAGCCCTCTTTTCATACAAGGTCACATGCACAGATACAGGCATTAAGATGTCAACAAATCTCTTGGGGGGACACAATTCAGTCCATAATGGCCTGGCACACTATAAACACTTAAAAATGGGAGCAGTTTTTATTCTTACAGAATTTAAACATTCTTTAACATTAAAGGACTTTTTCTTCTATTCTTGCTTAATACATTGGCTCATACTGTGAAGTCCCCAAAAGGAACCAGTAAGACCCAGATCTGAGTTCTGGACATGGACATCACTGATTGCAGGTGAAGCAATTGGGGATCAAGAAGGGAGAAGGCATTGATCTGTTCAATGGCCCACAGTCAAGGAAGGTAAACTTGCCTTTTGATTATAAAAGAATCTTTTCATCTAAAAGAAAAGAAAAAAGTGATTTGCAAACCTCATAATCAAGTTGTTGTTTCATGGCTGTGACCAAAAAAATCTTTATTTAACCAATTCTGTGAAGTCATTTGAAGACAAAAAGAATTTTCCATGAGCCGCTGTTGTTGTGAGCCACTGAGTCGATTTTGACTCATAGCAACCCCATGTGACAGAGTAGAACTGCCCCATAGGGTTTTCTTGGCTGTAATCTTTACTGGAGCAGATCGCTAGGCCTTTCCCCAGCAGAGCCTCTGGTGGATTCAAACTGACAGCCTTTCAGTTAGCAGCTGAGCACTTAACCATGAGCCACTATTAGGGTAGAATGAAATTCATGCATTGGAAAAGGGTTTCTGGAAAGCTCATTGGAGTGAGCTGGCAATGAGTAAGAGCAGGTGTTTCTGCAGCTCCCGGCAGTGTGTTCCGGGGTTTGGGGCAGTTGGGAAGAAGGCTTGGAGGGCTTGCATTTTGCAACAAATGTGGGGAGGCAGGGACTGCAAATGAGCAGGGTTCCTCACTGCCATGTACAACTTCCAATGGCCCGGGGGTTGCTGGGTTCTGTGGGGTTGTGCTCTGCGATGCAATGCAAGTGGCATCCCCTGGGCTTGGCACAGGGCAGCCAGAGCCCTGTACGGCCGACCGGAGAAGTCCACACTGGCCCCTTTCTGGCCAGATGGCCAAGGCCCCAGCCAGGCTAGTGCACAGGGCAGGGCACCCATGCCGCCCTGCGAAGTTCATCAGCGCGTCTGAGCATTCCATGGCAATAGGAAGAGAGAGGCCAGAAGCTGGCGGCCAAGAAAGCAATTCGAGGTCACCATCAGTTGAGCCAAACACAGGAAAGAGGGAGCAAGTGCAGTCCAAGCCAGCAGGCCAGTGTCAGCAGCTGGGCTCCAAACCAAGCAGCCGAGGGCAGGCCAGAGGCCAGGGTCAGCAACAGGGACACTGACCAGGCCTGGCAGAGTCTGGCAGTTGGCAGGGAGCCGGCTTTCAGCCCAGGGATTCCCAGCAGTGACATAGGCTGTGGTTACCACCTGAGGACACAGGCTACTCACCCGTGGCTGTGACCTTGGCTGCCTCCCTCTGAGGTCAAGGGGAAGCAGAGCTTATGTTGTCGAAGCTCCCTGGGGGCTGGAATCATTGGCCATGGCAGATGGCTGTGATGACAGAAGAGTTTGAGGATGCACTCTGTGGCTCCGGCTTCTTTGTAATGCAAGCTCTGACTCAGGCCAGGACTTAACACAGGCCCAGAGGGGCCCCAGGTTGGGGAGACCCCCCAAATTCTAAGACCCTTTCCAACAAGTCAGGGACACCTCAGAAGGGTGGCTTAGGCCCCCACAGTATGCATTAGCCCCTGTGCCTTGTGTTTTAGGTTGGGTCCCCCAGATGTAGAGCCTGAGATAAAGATTCAGCGCAAATAGTGTATCGGGTAGGGGCTCCCCGGAAGCACAAGCGAGGGAAGTGAGATGGGGGAGGGGGAAAATAGAGAGCGATACTGAGCAAGTGACCTATGGGCAGCCAGGACCCTTGTCTTCTGGGGACATCAGGGGATGACTTCAAACATGCTCAAGCTTGTCCCACACGAGGGGCAGGGGCCTGGGCTTTTATATACCCACTGGCACCCTTCATTGCTTCAGGGCTACTCTAGGGACATTCTCTCCCCAGTAGGGGAGCAACTGGCCCATTTGCCTGGAACTGAGGGGTTTCCCAGGATGTGGGACTTTCAGGACTAAAACTGAGAAAGTCCTAGAGAAACCAGGATAAGATGGTCTTCCTACCCTTGGCCCCCTGGCCGGCCCTTTGTGTGGCCAGAGAAAGCCCTCTGCTCTGATGGAGCTGCAAGGGCCAAGCTCAGCCACTTCCTCCTCCTCGACCTCACAGAGGAAACGCTCCATGCTCCCCAACTACCAAAAGGTAGCCTTTCCTCCCACTCTGTCTTTTCCTTGAGGATGTTTGATGGATTTTACAAATAAGTAACATTAATCGAGGGCTTACGATGTGTCCAGCACTGTGTCTAACACTTTTCAACCTATGCAACTGCCATTAAGCTTCACAGTCATCCTTCAGAATAAGGACACTTATGTATGCACCCTTCTTCCAATTTTACAGATGTCATAGATTGAATTGTGTTCCCCCAAAATATGTATCAACTCGGTTAGGCCATGATTCCCAGTATTGTGTGGTTGTCCTCCATTTTGTGATTGATATAATTTTCCTATATGTTGTAAATCCTAATCTCTGCCTGTGGTTAATGAGGCAAGATTGGATCATGTTGAAGAGGATTAGGGTGGGATATAACACCCTTGCTCTGGTCACATCCCTTATCCAACATAAAGGGAGTTTCCCTGGGGTATGGCCTGCACCACCTTTTATCTTAAAAGAGATAAAAAGAAAAGGAAGCAAGCAGAGAGTAGGGGACCTCATACCACCAAGAAAGCAGTACCAGGAGCAGAGCATGTCCTTTGGACCTGGGGTTCCTGCGAGGAGAAGCTCCTAGTCCAGGGCAAGGTTGATGACAAGGACCTTCCCCCAGAGCCAGCGGAGACAGAAAGACTTCCCCTGGAGCTGACGCCCTGAATTTGGATTTCCAGCGTACTAGACTGTGAGAAAATAAATTTCTCTTTGTTAAGGCATCCACTTGTGGTATTTCTATTACAGCAGCACTAGATGACTAAGACAACAGATAAGGAACTTCAGGTGGGAAAGGTTAAGTAAGTTCCCCAAGGTCACATGCCGAGAGGTAAAGGAGCCAGGATTCAGACCCAGGTCTAGCCTAGCTCCAAAGTCTTTAGACTGCCCCACTGCCTGTTTCTGGGCTCCTATAGGAACTGGCTGCAAAGAACAGTTCAGGGCAGGAAGTGGGACCTCTCGCTGTGGCCAGGGAAGGCAACCTTTGTATAACGGCATCCCTTCACAGAGCTGTCTCTGGTGCAAGAACGTTGGGGTGCCGTGGGTGGCTCCCACTTAGCCCCTTGGCTGGTGCCCTCTCTGCCGTCTTGGAACCTCAGCAAAGTGGAGGAGGAGGAGAAGGCTGGCCCTGAACCAGGTGCTCTGAGCCTTAGTTTCTTACCTGTAAAATGGAGCAATAGTTTGTCTCCTGCCTCCAGTGCCTTTGAAGACCAATGAGATCATGGAAGGGAAAGTGTTTTGGAAGCTCACTCACCAACTAACACCTCTGCAGGGAGTCTGCAATGGGGGCAGGCTGTGCAGAGTGAACAGAACTCGGGTTGTGTCTGCAGGAGTTGACGGTGAGGTGGAGACGAAAACAGGCACCCAGGTGTCACAGCATGGCGGGAGGCACCTAGCATGGTACAGAGGGGCCGCAGAGCCCAGGAGTGCCCGGCCTGGGGTCTGAGGGCACAGACAGGCTTATTTGGAGAACTAGCACCATGGAGACCACTTTCCCATTCCTCCTCCTGGAATTGGAATGGGAGCTGAGCCACTACGCAGTGTGGCCAGGGGCTGTTATAGTATTTAGTACAGACTACGGCCCTGGTAGCGTAGTAGTTTAGAACTACAGCTGCTAACCAAAAGGTCAGCAGTTCAAATCCATCAGCCACACCTTGGAAACCCTGTGGGGGAGTTCTACTCTGTCCCATAGGGGCCACTATGAGTTAGAATCGACTTGATGGCAACGGGTTTGGGTTTTTTGTTTGTTTTTGGTTGGCCCTGCATGTCCCAGAGTGGTGAAAACAGGCAACATGCTCAGCTGCTAAGTGAAAGGCTGGAGGTTCGAGTCCACCGAGAAGCACCTCAGAATAAAGGTCTAGTGACCGACTTCGGAAAAGTCAGCCATTGACAAACACGGGGTCGCTATGAGTTGGGGTTGACTTGACAGCAACTGGTTTGTATGAATTTTATGACCAAGCACAGGCTAAGCCTGCAGCTTTGGATCCCTTTGCTCCAGAACAACCACCTTATAGTATCCTGCACTACACCACGTTTCTCTCCCTTTTTCTTCCTTCAAAGCAAGATTGACATGTGTCTGTGCAAATAAATCAGTGTTTCCATTGTACCTGTTTCACTGACAGCAGTGGGTCTCAAATCTGAGCTTGCACCAGAATCCCCTGGAGGACTTCTTAAAACCCCAGAGATTGCAATCCTGCAGGTCTGCGTGGGGCTGGAAACCTGCATTTCCATCAAGCTCCCAGGTTAGGCTGATGCTGCTGGTCAGGGTCCCTACTTTGCGAATCGCTGACGTAGAGGCATCAAGAAGCCCACCATATTGGGGCTGGAACATAGGACCCTTCCTGGATAACTGCTAAAGTGCTTCAGTCTCTATGTGGACAAAATAGCCTTTGAGAAATTAGGTTCAGGTTTTAGGTGGACACATTTCTTGACCTCCATCTGGCTTCTGTCCAGGAGGCATGCATGGATAGAGCAGGTATAAAAGTTGGAAGGAAGAAGAGTGGCTGACCAGACAAGGTTGGGGGAGGAGTTTTACAGTTTACTGAGGTATTAATTATGACCCCTCAATTTATAGTTATAAATTGGTCCCTGATGCTCTGCTGCCCCCTAGTGGTGGGCAATTCCACACCACTTCCTTTGAGAGGGGCTTCCGGGGGAGAAAAGACCTGGTGATCTGCTCTTGTAAAAATGACAGCCTAGGAAACCCTATGGGGCAGCTCTACTCTGTCCTATAGGGTCTCTATGAGTCAAAATCAACTCGATGGCATACAACAGTAACAACAATGTCCTCCTTTAGGGATAAGTGCTCGGCTGCTAACCAAAAGGTTGGTAGTTTGAACCCACCCAGCAGCTCCTCGGAAGAGACCTGGTGATCTGCTCCTGTAAAGATTACAGTCTAGGAAACCCTATGGGGCAGTCCTACTCTGTTACGTCGGGTTGCTATGAGTCAAAAATTGACCTGACAGCACCTAACAACGAGAGAGCACTCCTTGAGTGGTGGTTGAAGCTTGGGATAATGGTTCCCTGGCCCCTAATGTTGGGGTCCTTGTATTTCTCTCCTCCCAACTTTCAAATTATGCCCTTGAGAATGAATCTGCTACCGGTCATTTGTACTTTAGTAAGAGTAAATTCAAGTCCTTGGTTCTTCTCTCCCATGGGGGATTTCCTTTTAAACTCCAAAGGCTCATCGCTGAAGGACAGGAAGTCCCCTTGGCTTAAGTTTTCTGTACCAGAGAAGGAAGGGGAGGGTCCCTCCAAGCAACTTGTAGTTGTGTACTCCGCTGTCCAACACGAGGTGGTTTGCTTTCTGCCTTAGCACCCTGACTTCAATTTCCAGTGTTTACCACGGCTGAGCTCACTTCTGCACCCATCACAAGTTTACAGCAGCCTCCAAGGCCATGGTTACTGTCATCCTCAGATTACACACAAGCCCATGGGCTCAGAGAGGCTAAGACGTCTGTGACCTTCATAACTGGTAAGCAGAGGCATCTGGAAGACATTCAAGTGCAGACCGCCAGTGGCTGGCTCTAGGAGTCTGGAACTCAGGACCAAAAGATAGAGCTGCAGATGGGTGTGTGAGGCCACTGTCTTTGGTGGCACAAACAGCTGGGACAGGACAAGCTCTCCTAGGGTGGTAGGCCGGATGAGAAGAGGCCCAGGGAAGCTGAGGAGGTGCAGCCAGTGAAAAATTAGGAAAACCACGCGGAGTGAAGCTTATACGGTGCTTGCAACCCGCATTTGATCAACTGCTTTGCTTTGTTGCAGTACACAGGCTGCTGGCTCTGGCGAAGGGCCCAGAGACCCAATCTGAGGCTCTGTTGAAATGGATTTGAACTCTCGTACCTTTCCTGTGAAAACCTGATGGATCACAGGCCTGTACACCACCTGTGTCAGTATTTCTCAAAGTGTGATCTGAGGAACCCTGACCTCAACATCACCTGGACACCTTGTCAAAAGTAAGCCTCTCTGCCAACTCCAGAACTGCGGAGTCAGACTCTGGGCATTCTAAACAAGCTCTCCAGGCAATTGTGATGCACCTGAGGGTCAGGAAGTGGGTGGACCCCTGGCCGTGGCATAAGGATGCCTAGGGGTCCGAAGGAGAACAGTCAGTCTGATGGGAGGGCCTAGGAATCTGGCCAGCAGAGGAGGAGGTGAGAGGAGACAGTTCTGGCTGAGGGCAAGGTCTCCAGTGAGTCCTCTCAGGCTGAAAGATGGCTGGCTTATGCCATGGGCCCAGATATTTGGGTCACAGGGACCCAGCCCCATCCTTGCTGGCACTGGGGCCCCTCCTGCCCCTCTGGGCCCAGCTGCTGCTCTGGGGGAGGCTCCAGGAGCACACAAAGGCCGTTGTTGGGGTTCAAACACGCTTGTCCTTCCCGATGTTTCAGCAGCTGCTCCGTGTCTGGCTGCTCTGGGAATTCCTGGGCCCAAGGAAGTGGTTGGGGCTGACTTCCCAGGAACAGCTGGTGGGGTGGGCCACAGGGCCATCTGGAAGTTTCCGGGCCTCAGAGAACACTTACATAACTGGCTTAGAGGGGAAATTTGAAGGATGCATTTGCTTCGAAGCCGAGAACAAACTAAGTGCTCCACACTCTAGGCAGGCTGGGGCGGGCCCTGGGCCGATGTGGCACCTCTAGGCCCTGCACAAGTATCTTATCTTGTTCATGAAGGCCCCCCAACTGCAACCCCCACAGGGCTTCGTGTTGTCTAGGACAGGAGATCAGACAAAGAAGGGAGTTTAAGCTCTATGAGGACAGGCTATTTGTCTGTTTGCTGTGTCACCTACAGTGCTTAGCCCAGGGCCTAGAACACAGTAGGTGCTCAATAAATATTTATTGAGTGAATGCATGGGTGAGTAAGGTTTCCGCCAGGGCAGACAGGTTGGCACAGAGCAGTGGTTCTCAAAGTGGGCTCCCCCATCAGCAGCATCAGCACTACCTGGGGACTTGCTGGAAATGCAGATTCTCAAGCCCCATCCCAGGCTCGGAATCACGCTCTGGCGGTAGGCCTGGCAATCTGCATTTTATAGGGCCTACAGGGCATTCTGATGCAGCTCAAGTGTGATGCTCATTAGCATAACACAGAGATAGCCAACCTTGGCTGCACACTAGAGTCACCTGGGAGCTTAAAGAGCAAAACTCACAACACACACCCCACGCTCACTTCAGACCAACTGGATCCGAGTCCCTGGAGGTAGGGCCAGGTGTTTAGATGCTTCTGGGTGATCCTTATGGGCAGCTGGGTTCAGAACTATTGGGTTGGATGCAAGGGCGCCCTGGGCTTCTCAAGTCACGTAGATTTGGATGAAATCCAGGCCCTGCCTCTTAATAGGTGGGTGGCTTGCGGGGGGGAGTCACGTAAAAGCTCTGTGCCTCAGTTTCTTCATCTGCAACCAAGAGTAATAATAGTACTTTTCTCCTAGGTGTTGTGGGGATTGAAAGACCTTCATCCTAGGTGTTGTGGGGATTGAAAGAGTTTGTCTTTATACTTACAACAGTGCTGGGACACAGTGAATGATCAATAAACTGTAGCTGGTATTATAATTACTACTACTATTACTACTGCTACTATTATTACTATGATTGTTACTACTACTACTATTATAACTACCATACTACTATTATTACTACTACTGCTATTGCTACTACAACTACTGTTGCTAGTATTACCACTACTGCTGCTGCTGCTACTATTATTACTATGATTATTGCTATTACTGCTATTGCTATTACCACTATCGCTATTATTACCACTATTGCTGCTGCTACTACTGCTATTACTATGATTATTACTACTACTACTATTATAGCTATCATACTACTATTATTATTACTATTATCACTAGTACTGTTACTGTTACTATTACTGCTATTGCTATTATATTGCTACTGCTAGTATTACCACTATTGCTGCTGCTACCACTATTATTACTATTTGTCAAGGCAGGAGAAAAGCTTTGTCCTCCAAGCTCCTTCAAGGAGGAGCAATTGTCTATCTCTCCCACTGATTTAGCTCTAGGATATTAGAACAGGGACCAGTTAAAAATCCTAGGCTTTGTAGAAGTGAGACCCCAAAGGTGTCAGAGTTGGGTTCGGGCTCAGAGGTGGAGGAAGGGCTTTTGGGAGCCTGGGCTGGCCGTGGGGGTGGGGGGCTGAGTCAGGGCCTTCAGCAGCTTGGTTCACCTCCCCTGTGTTCATCTGCATTCTTCTAAGTAGTTCCCGAATGTCCGGGCTACCACAGCGCTGTGCCCAGCCTCCCAGGCTGATGTTTCCAAAGGCTCTCAGCCAATCCTTTGTCCTTCCCAAGCAAACAGAGGGGATTTATGGTGGATTCTTCAAAGCGGTTTCTTCCCTACCAAATCCTATCTTTTTGGGTCCAGAAATGAAACAAAACAGAACACTTTTTTCTTTCTAAGCCAGGGAAGGGAAACGCCTCCTACTTTTTAAAAGGCCAAAGAGCTGCGGGAAAATGTCACCACATCTAGCTGTGGTTCCATTTGCATAATTCCTCGGGAGAAAAGAAGATATAACATTTAACTCTGGGGAAAAATGTGCAATGAACTTTTAAAATTCAGAACATAGTGCATACATAGGGATTTAACAAATGGAGCCAAAAAAAAAAAAATCTTCTTCAGAGAGGTTCCTGACAAGGCGGGATGAGCCTGGCGGCTCATGGGGTGGAAATGGACGCGTGGTTAAGCCAAGGGCTGGTCAAGGCCAGCACTGAGAGTTCCCACTCCCGCTCTGAGCCCTGCTCCTATTGACCAGCCAGAGCTGTTTTCTGGAAAAAGCTGAAACTGGTCAATGAGAGGCATGATATTCTTAAACTGATCAGATAGCTTTTCTTCCCCCAAGTGTGTTTTTCTCTGTTCAGCATCATAGCATCACGCAAGCCCCCACGGACAGGCAGATGGTGGCTGCTCAAGGGGTGCACTGGCCAAGAATTGAACCTGGGTCTCCTGCATGGAAGGTGGGAATTCTCCCACTGAACCATTATTGCCTCCACTGGGCATATAGCTCAGCAAAAAACAGAGACTAGAGACAGTGGTTCCCTAAACATCCTCTTTGAAGGTCCCTGGGTGGCAATGATAACAAAAAGGTTGACAGTTCAAACCTACCCAGTAGCTCTTCGGAAGAAAGCCCTGGCGATTTGCTTCCATAAAGATAACAGACAAGAAAACCCTATGGGGCAGTTCTGCTCTGTAACACATGGGGTCTCCTAAGTCACAAATCAACAACAAAAACAAAATAAACAAGAAACATCCTCTTTTGTTCCCTTAACTTCTTGCCTCTGGGGAGCAGGAGGTCAGTCAGCAGCCCACAGCCACTAATGGTCTCAGCAACCTGAGGTTCCCAGCCAGGAGCACCACCCACCTTTTCCGTGCTTGCTGGAGATCGGAGATGCAACTGTCACCTGAGCAGCCTGACCCAAGAGTGAGCATCCCTGGGGCCGTTTGGAATGACAGCTGGTTAGGGAAGTGGAGACGACAGATCCAGCCAAGAGAAACCGCTGTAGTCTCCCCACCTCTCCCGCACAAGAACCAGCCTCTAAATCTAAGCTCCCTTTCCTTGACTGTCCTTCAGGGATAGGTCACTGAGCCCATGGGGAAGTACAGAAATTACCCCAGGAGAGGCCACTGTGAGGTGGACATGAGGGTCTGAGGTCATGCAAGCTGGGACCTGTCTCTCCTGACACCTGTTGACACCTGCTGCCATCTGTGTCCTTTTGGTTAAAATAATGATTTTCCTTTTACAAAGTCGCAGGTAGTGGGATTTGTGGCTCTTGCTTTTGGCAAAGCAACAAGAGAAAAAACAAACCCACATAGTCTGGAAGGGAAGGAGCTGGCTGAATCCTAAGATTTGGACCCAGTTCCTTAGCAGCTGGACCGCGAGTGCAAAGAAGGCCGACGCATTTTAGCCTTGAACTCGTAATCACTGTGATCAGCATCTCCACTGCCATTGTAGCTTTGCCTGGCACCAAGCCAGTGCTTTGGGTCCTGTCATATCTCTATGTTAGAGACAAGACGACAGAGGCTTAGACTCAAGGTCACAGGGCTTATAAGCGGCAGAGCTGGGCCTGACCCACGTTCAGATTCTTCTTCTCTTTCTCTTTTTTCTTATTGTACTTTACATTAAGGTTTACAGAGCGAGTGAGTTTCTCATTTAACAATTAACACACATTATTGTTTTGTGACATCGATTGCCAACCCCGCTACATGTCAACACTCTCCCCTTCTCTACGGTGGGTTCCCCATTTTCATTCTTCCAGCTTTCCTGTCCCCTCTTGCCTTCTCATCCTTGCCCCTGGGCTGGTGTGTCCATTCAGTCTTGTTTTGTTTTATGGGCCTGTCTAATCTTTCGCTGAAGGGTGAACCTCAGGAGTGACTTGAGTACTGAGTTAAAATGGTGTCCAGGGGCCATACTCTCAGAGGTTCTCCAGCCTCTGTCAGACCAATAAGTCTGTTCTTTTTTTGTGAGTTAGAATTTTGTTCTACATTTTTCTCTAGCTCTTTCCGGGACCCTCGGTTGTGATCCCTGTCAGAGCAGTCAGTCATGGTAGCTGAGCACCATCTAGTTGTGCTGGACTCAGTAGGATGGGGGCGGTGGTAGTTGTGGTCCATTAATCCTTTGGACTAATCTTTCCCTCAAGTCTTTGGTTGCCTTCTTTCTCCCTTGTTCCAGATGGGGTGGGACCAGTGGAGTATCTTAGATGGCTGCTCACAAGATTTTTTTTTTCCCATACAAAAATTTATACATACAGTGTTGTGACCCTAATTGCTCTCCCCATACTATGACAGCACACTCCTCCTTTCCATCCCTGATTCTCCATGTCCATTCAGCCAGCTCCTAACCCTCTCTGCCTTCCCATCTCACCTCTGGACAGAAGCTCCCCATTTAGTCTCTTGTGTCTACTTGAGCTAAGAGGCACACTCCTCACAGTATCACTTTATGTCCCAAAGTCCAGTCCAATCCCCTGTCCCACGCAATGGATATGATAAAGAACAATGATGAAGCCGTGAAACACCTTATAACACAGAGGAAGCTGGAGGTCATTATGCTGAATGAATTTAGTCAGTCACAGAAGGACAAATATTGTACAAGACCACTATTAAAAGAACTCAAGAAAAGGTTTAAACACAGAAGAAAACATTCTTTGATGGTTACGAGGGTGGGGAGGGAAGGGGAGGGTTATTTACTAACTAGATAGTAGATAAGAGTTATCTTAGGTGAAGGGAAGGATAGCACACACTACAGGGGAAGTCAACCACGGAAATTGTTTTAGTTCTGGGCTGATAGAGAATCCAGGGGCCATACCTTCCGGGGTTCCTCCAGTCTCAGTCAGACCATTAAGTCTGGTCTTCTTACCAGAATTTGAGTTCTGCACCCCACCTTTCTCCTGCTCCATCGGGTACTCTATATTGTGTTCCCTGTCAGGGCGGTCATTGGTGGTAGCCAGGCACCATCTAGTTCTTCTGGTCTCAGGCTGATGACGTCTCTGGTTTATGTGGCCCTTTCTGTCTCTTGGGCTAATACTTTCCTTGTGTCTTTGATGTTCTTCAATCTCCTTTACTCTGGGTGGGTTA
>NW_004443989.1:8262250-8286390 GCF_000243295.1 Trichechus manatus latirostris | reverse complement strand
CCACTTATCTATTGTCTAGTTACTGTTTTTCCCTCCCGCCCCTCCCCATCATCATAATCATCAAAGGTTGTTTCTTTTTATGTGTCAGCATTTTCATGAGTTTTTATAATAGTGATCTCACACAGTATTAGTTCTTTTGTGATTGACTTATTTCACTCAGTATAATGTCCTCCAGATTCATCCATGTTGTGAGATGTTTCGCAGATTCATCATTGTTCTTTATCGTTTCATAGTATTCCATCGTGTATATGTACCACTGTTTGTTTATCCATTCATCTGTTGATTGGCACTTAGATTGTTTCCATCATTTTGTTACTGTCAATAATGCTGCAGTGAACATGGATGTGCATATGTCTATTTGTGTGACGGCTTTTATTTCTCAAGCGTATATTCCTAGGAGTGGGATTGCTGGATTGTATATAGTATTTCTATTTCCAGCTTTTTTAAAGAAGTGCCATATCATTTTCAAAAATGGTTGTACCGTTTTAAATTTCCATCAGTAGTGCATAAGAGTTCCAAGCTCCCCGCAGCCTTTCCAACATTTGTTATTTTCTGAGTTTTTGATTCTTACCAGTAATGTTGGGGTGAGATTGTATCTCATTGTAGTCTTGATTTGCATTTCTCTAATGGCTAGTGTTCCACTGCTATTCATAAGGTTTTCACTGGCTAATTCTTTTCAGAAGTAGACCGCCACGTCCTTCTTCCTAGTCTGTTCTAGGAACGTAGAATGTACGAAGTATGAATCTAGGAAAATTGGAAATTGTCAAAAAATGAAATGGAACACATAAACATCAATATTCTAGGCATTAGTGAATTGAAATGAACTGGTATTGGCCATTTTGAATTGGACAACCATATGGTCTACTATGCCAGGAATGACAAATTGAAGAGGAATGGCATTGCATTCATCATCAAAAAGAGCATTTCAAGATCCATCCTGAAGTACAACTTTGTCAGTGATAGGATAATATCTGTACACCTACAAGGAAGAGGAGTTAATATGATTATTATTCAAATTCATGCATCAAGCACTCAGGCCAAAAATGAAAAAAAAGAAGATTTTTACCAACTTCTGCAGTCTGAATTTGATCGAACACACACTCAGGATGCATTGCTAATTGCTGGTGATTGGAATGCAAAAGTTGGAAACAAAGAAGAAGGATCAGTAGTTGGAAAATATGGCCCTGGTGATAGAAACGATGCCAGAGATCACATGACAGAATTTTGCAAGACCGACCATTTCTTCATTGCAAATACGTTTTTTCAACAATAGAAATGGTGACAAGACATGTAGACTTTGCCAGATGGAATACACGGTAATCAAATCAACTACATCTGTGGGAAGAGACCTTGGAAAAGCTCAGTATCATCAGTCAGAACAAGGCCAGGGACTGACTGCAGAACAGACCATCAATTGCTCACAAGCAAGTTCAAGCTGAAGCTGAAAAAAATTAGCGCAAGTCCATGAGAGCCAAAGTATGACCTTGAGTATATCCCACCTGAATTTAGAGATCAGCTCAAGAATAGATTTGATGCATCGAACACTAATGACTGAAGACCAGGCGAATTGTGCAATAACATGAAGGACAACATACAGGAAGAATGCAACAGGTCATTAAAAAGACAGGAAAGAAAGAAAAGACCAAAATGGATGTTGGAAGGGACTCTGAAACTTGCTTTTAAACGTTGAGTAGCTAAAGCAAAAGGAAGAGATGATGAAGTAAAAGAGCTGAACAGAAAATTTCAAAGCGTGGCTCAAGAAGACAAAGTAAAGCATTATAATGACATGTGCAAAGACCTGGAGTTAGAAAACCAAAAGGAAAGAACATGCTCGGCATTTCTCAAGCTGAAAGAACCGAAGAAAAAATTCAAGCTTTGAGTTGAAATAGTGAAGGAGTCTATGGAGAAAATATTAAATGATGCAGGAAGCATCAAAAGAAGATGGAAGGAATACACAGAGTCACTATACAAAAAAGAATGGGTCGACATTCAATCATTTCAGGAGGAAGCATATGATCAGGAACCAATGGTACTGAAGAAAGAGGTCCAAGCTGCACTGAAGCCATTTGTGAAAAACAAGGTTCCAGGAACTGACAGAATACCAATTGAGATGTTTCAACAAATGGATGCAGCATTGGAAGTGTTCACTCATCTATGCCAAGAAATATGGAAGAGAGCTCCCTGGCCAACCAACTGAAAGAGATTCATATTTATGCCTATTCTAAAGTGATCCAACCAAATGTGGAAATTATCGAACAATATCATTAATATCACACACAAGTAAAATTTTGCTGAAGATCATTCAAAAGCGGCTGCAGCAGTACATCAACAGGGAACTGCCAGAAATTCAAGCCGGATTCACAAGAGGATGTGGAACGAGGGATATCATTGCTGATGTCAGATGGATCCTGGCTGAAAGCAGAGAATACTAGAAAGATGTTTATCTGTGTTTTATTGACTATGCAAAGGCATTTGACTGTGTGGATCATAATAAATTATGGATAACATTGTGAAGAATGGGAATTCCAGAACACTTAATTGTGCTCATCAGGAGCCTGTACATAGATCAAGAGGCAGTCATTCGAACAGAACAAGGGGATACTGCGTGGTTTAAAGTCAGGAAAGGTGTGCATTAGGGTTGTATCCTTTCACCATACTTATTCAGTCTGTATGCTGAGCAAATAATCCAAGAAACTGGACTATATGAAGACGAACTTGGCATCAGGATTGTAGGAAGACTCATTAACAACCTGTGTTATGCAGATGACACAACCTTGCTTGCTGAAACTGAAGAGGACTTCTTGAAGCCCTTACAGATGATCAAAGACTACAGCCTTCAGTATGGATTGCACCTCAGCATAAAGAAAACAAAAATCCTCATAACTGGACCAATAAGCAACATCACGATAAATGGAGAAAAGATTGAAGTTGTCAAGGATTTCATTTTACTCGGATCTACAATCGACAACCATGGAAGCAGCAGTCAAGAAATCAAATGATGCATTGCATTGGGCAAATCTGCTGCAAAACAGCTTGTCAAAGTGTTAAAAAGCAAAGATGTCACCTTGAAGACAAAGGTGCGCCTGACCCAAGCCATGGTGTTTTCAATTGCCTCATATGCATGTGAAGCTGGACGATGAATAAGGAAGACCGAATAAGAATTGGTACCTTTGAATTACGGTGTTGATGAAGAATATTGAATATATCATGGACTGTCAAAAGAACAAACAAATATGTCTCGGCAGAAGTACAGCCAGAATGCTCCTTAGAAGCAAGGATGGAAAAACTATGTCACATACTTTGGACATGTTATCAGGAGGTACCAGTCCCTGGAGAAGAACATCATGGTTGGTAAAGTAGAGGGTCAGTGAAAAAGAGGAAGACCTTTGATGAGCTAGATTGACACATTGGCTGCAACAATGGGCTCAAGCATAATAACAATGATTGTGAGGGTAGCGGAGGACTGGGCAGTGTTTCGTTCTGTTGCACATAGGGTCGCTGTGAGTTGGAACCCACTAGATGGCACCTAACAACAACAATGGCTAGTGATCAGGAGAACTTCCTCGTGTGTCTGTTAGCTGCCTGAATGTCTTCTTTGGTGGTCTGTTCATATCCTTTGCCCATTTTTTAATCGGATTATTTGTCTTTTTGTTGTAGAGGTGTTGGATTTGCTATAGATTTTAGAGATTAGAACTTTGTTGGATTTGTCATAGCCAAAAATTTTTATCCCAGTCTGTAGGCTTTCTTTTTGCTCTTTTGGTAAAGTCTTTTGATGAGCATGAGTGTTTAATTTTTAGAAGATCCCAGTTATCTACCTTATCTTCTGGTGTTTGTGTATCGTTAGTTATGGTTTGCATCCTATTTATGCCATGTATTAGGGCCTCTAGTGTTGCTATTTTTTCTTCTATGATCTTTATAGTTTTTGGTTTTATATTTAGGTCTTTGATCCATTTTGAATTAGTTTTTGTATATGGTGTGAGGTATGGATCCTGTTTCACTTTTATGCAGACGGACATCCAATTTTGCCAGCACCATTTGTTAAAAAGACTGCCTTTTCCCCTATTTAACAGACTTTGGGCCTTTGTCGAAGATCAGGGGACTATAGGTGGATGGATTTACATCCGGGTTCTCAATTCTGTTCTGTTGGTCAATGTGTCTGTCGCTGTACCAGTACCAGTCTGTTTTGACTACTGTAGCTGTATAGTAGGTTCTGAGGTCAGGTAATGTGAGTCCTCCTACTTTATTCTTTTTCTTCAATAGTGCTTTACTTATCCAGGACCACTTTCCTTTCTATATAAAGTTAATGATTATTTTTTCCATCTTATTAAATAATGCTGTTGGTATTTGGATCGAGATTGCTTTGTATTTGTAGATTTCTTTGGGTAGAATCAACATTGTCACAATGTTTAGTCTACCTATCCATGAGCATGGTATGTTTTTTCCATTTATTTAGGTCTCTTTTGGTTTCTTGCAATAGTGTTCTGTAGTTTTCTTTGTATAGGTCTTTTACGTCCCTGCTTAGATTTATTCCTAGGTATTTTAATTTTTTTATGGGCTATTATAAATGGTATTGCTTTCCTGATTTCATTTTTGTGGCTGTCTTTATTGTTGTATAGAAATCTAACTGATTTTTGTATGTTTATCTTGTATCCTGATACTCTGCTGAATCTTTCTATTAGTTCTAGTAATTTTCTTGTGGAGTCCTTTGGTTTCTCTATGTATAGTATCATATCACCCAAAAATAGGTATAGTTTTACTTCTTACTTACAAATTTGGATGCCCTTTATTTCTTTTTCTTGCCTTATTGCTCTAGCTAGGACTTCCAGCACAATGTTAAACAGGAGTGGTGATAAAGGGCATTCTTGTCTTGTTCCTGTTCTCAGGGGGAATGTTTTCAGCCTCTCTCCTTTAAGAATGATGTTAGCTGTTGGTTTTGTATAGATGGCCTTTATTATGTTCAGGAATTTCCCTTCTATACCTGTTTTATTGAGAGTTTTTCTCAGGAATGGGTATTGGACTTTATCCAATGTCTTTTCTGTGTCAATTGAGATGATTATGTCATTCTTTGCTTTTATTTATGTAGTGGATTAGGTTGATTATCTAATGTTGAACCTTCCTTGTGTACCTGGTATGAATCCCACTTGGCTGTGGTATAGTTTTTTTTTTATATGATGTTAAATTTTATTAGCTAGAATTTTATTGAGAATTTTTGCATCTATATTCATGAGATATTCTGGTCTACAATTTTCTTTTTTTTGTGGTGTCTTTGCCTGGTTTTTGTATCAAGGTTATGCTGGCTTCATAGAATGAATTTGGAAGTATCCCTTCTTTTCTATGTTCTGAAATAGTTTGAAAAGTACCAGTGCAAGCTCTTCTCTGAATGTTTTGTAGAATTCGCCAGTGAAGCCATCTGGGCCAGGGCTTTTATTTGGTGGGAGGTTTTTTTATTACCTTTTCAACTTCTTCTCTTGTTACGGGTCTGTTCAGATTTTTTAATCTCGGTTTGTGTTAGTTTAGATAGATAGGGTTTCTAGAAATTTGTCCATATCCTCTAGGTTTTCAAATTTGTTAGTATAGTTTTTCATAGTACTCTGTTATGACCTTTTTTATTTTGGTTGGATCTGTTGTAATGTCCCTCAGTGCATTTCTTATTTGGGTTATCTGTGTCCTCTCCTATTTTTCTTTTTTCAATTTGGCCAATGGTTTGTCAATTTTGTTAATCCTGTCAAAGAACCAACTTTTGGTTTTGTTGATTCTTTCTATTGTTTTTCTATTTTCTATTTCATTTATTTCTGCTCTGATCTTTATTATTTCCTTTCTTCTGGCTGTGGACTTTTTTTTTTAAATTTTTTTTATTGTACTTTAGATGAAGGTTTACAGAACAAATAGTTTCTCATTAAACAGTCAATACACATATTGTTTTATGGCATTGGTTAAGAACCCCACGATGTGTCAACACTCTCCCTTCTCCACCTTGAGGACTTTTTTTTGGTGGAAATATACATAGCCAAAATTACACCATTATGAAAGTTTCTACGTGTACAATTCAGTGACATCAATTACATTCTTCCAGATGTGCTGCTATTCTCATTATCCTTTTCCAAATTATTTCATCACCATTATCTTCAATTCACTGTCCCCTAGGCTTCCCATCAAACCTTTTGAATTGCTGTTGTCAATTTGATCTCACATAGATAATTCTTTTTTTTGTACCTTATATGAAGGTTTGCAGAACAAATAGTTTCTCATTAAACACTTAGTACGCATATTGCCCTATGACAATGGTTAACAACCCCATGACATGTCAACACCGTCCCTTCTCAACCTTGAGTTTCCTATCACCAGCTTTCCTGTCCCCTCCTGCTTTCTAATCCTTGTCCCTGGACTGTGCCTCATTAGTCCTGTTTGTAGTTTTATGAGGCTGTCCAATCCCTGCCTGAATGGTGAACTTCAGGAGGGGTTTCATCACTGAGATAAAAGGGCATCCAGGGACCATGCTCTCGGGATTTCTCCAGTCCGTCAGGCCAGTAATCTGGTCTTTTTTTGTGTGTGTGTGTGTGAGTTGGAATTCTGTTCTACTTCCTTTTCCAGCTCTGTCCAGGACCATCTATTGTGACCTTGGTCAGAGCAGTCAATGGTGGTAGCTGGGCACCATCTAGCTGTACTGGACTCAGTCTGGTGGAGGCCGTAGTAGCTGTAGTCCATTAGTCCTTTGGACTAATCTTTTCCTTGTATCCTGTTCCCTTTGTTCTCCCTCGCTCCTGAAGGGGTGAGACCAGCGGAGTATCTTAGATGGCTGCTCACAGGCTTTTAAGACCCCAGAAGCTACTCACCAAGGTAGAATGTAGAACACTGTCTTTATAAACTGTGTTATGCCAATTGAGCTAGATGTTCCCCAAGACCGTGGTCCCCACTGGTTGTGGACTTCTTTTGCTGTTGAGGTTGTTGGTTCTCTAACCAAAGGACTCCCTTTAATAATTCTTGTAAGTTTGGTTTGGTTTTTACATATTTCCTTAATTTCTGTTTATCTGGAAATATCCTACTTTTGCCATCATATTTGAGCAAGAGTTTTGCAGGATTATTGGTTGGTAGTTTTATTCTTTCAAGATTTTATATATGTCATCCCATTGCCTTCTAGCCTGCCTGGTTTCTGCCAAGTAATCAGAGCTTAGTCTTATTGATTCCCCTTTCTGTGTGACTTTTTTTTTTTCTTGAGTTGTTCTCAGGATTCTTTCTTTGTCTTTGATTTTAGTGAGGGTGATTATGGTATGTCTTAGTGATTTTCTTTTGGGGTCTATCTTATACGGGGTTTGTTGAGCTTCTAGAATGGTCGGCTTTTCATCTTTAATGAAAAAGTTTTCTGTCAGCAAATCTTCAATGATCCTCTCTGTGTTTTCCATTTTCTCCCCCTATTCTGGAACTCTGATCACACACAAATTTTTGCTTTCGATTGTATCCCACATCATTCTCAGGTTTCTTCATTTTTCTTCATTCTTTTCTCTGATTTTTCCTCAGAGTGGTATCCACGGATTTGTCTTCAATTTCACTGATCCTGTCTTCCATTGTTTTAAATTTTCTCCTAAAACCTTGAATTGCACTGTCCATTTCTGAAATCTTGTTTATCTTTTGAATTTCTAATTGCTGTTATTGTATGATCTCTAGTTGTTTATTTGTTTTGACATTTCGTTCCTGTATTATTTTCCTTAATTCTTCCATTGCTTTGTCTGTTTTCCCTGATTTTGTCTGTATTTTCCATGTTTTTGTTTATTTTTTCCTTATTTATGTCTGCATTTTCCTTCATCTCTTGGCGAACCCTGAATATTAGAGTTTTGAATTACCTATCAGGCAGTTCTGGTGCCTTTTCTTCTTTAGGAAGGTCATTTGGTGTTTTATTTTGGTTGCGTTCTGGAGCCATCCTGTCCAGTTTTTTAAAAATATGTTTTGATATTGTCTGCTGCCTCCAGGATATTCAGGAATTATTTTCTTTGTTTATTGATTGTATATTTGTTTGTTTAGTCCTGCTTTTTTGTTTTATTTGGTTATGTCTGGGTAGGCTGGCTGCGCCTGTTTTGTTGCTTGCTTGCCTCTGGGAACAATACTTCTTACCACCATGGTCAGGTGAGCAGAGCCGGTCACTCAGCTACGGTGCAGCAGGGTGGGTCCAGCAGCGGTGGAGGGGTGGGGATGGGTAGTTTGCAGCACAAACTGGGGCCAACAAGTCGGGGCCAAGGAATAGTGTAGGTTGGAGTCCGGGGGACCACACTGGTGCCACTCAGGGGCATGACACTTGGTGCATGGTGTAGATAGGCAGGAGGGAAGGAAGAGGATGTGCTGTGCAGGGCTAAGTGGGTGAGTGAAAGAAGAGAAACAAAAGTAAAAAATAAAGGAAAAAAAATTTTTTAAAGTAAATAAGATGGTGACATGAGAGGATTCAGTGAGTAGGGGCAGGGCAGACCCAGCAAGGTCATGTGCCAGTGGTGCTCTAGCCAAGCAGTGTGGCTCAGCCTATCAAGAAGGGGCATGGGTGGCACACAGGGCTAGGTGGGCAGGAGAAAGGAAAGGAAAGAGAGAGAAGAAACCAACCAACTAACAAACAAAATAAAACAAAAACAACAAAATATGGTGGTGGGGATGCTGGCTGTTGGGGGTGGTCCAGAATTGGGTTGGCTACGAGCTGACATCTCTCTTGCCCGGCAGCATGGCACAGCCCATCAGGAAGGGGCGGAGGCAGCACAGGGCCTAGGTGAGAGGGAGAAGGAAAAGGGAGGAGGGGAAAGATAGAGAAAAATAAAAAATATGGCACAGAGGGAGCCAGCCTGTGGGGGCAGACAGACCGAAGGAGGCCCCTCTCGTGACTCTCCAGATGAGCAGTGCAGCTTGGCCCCTCAAGAAGGGGAGGGGGAAGTGCATAGGGCTGAGTTGGCAGGGGAAAGGAAAGGAGAGAGAGAGAAGAAACAGAAAGAAAGAAAAAAGAACAAAGCAAACAAACCAAAAAATCACAGCCTGTCAAGAAGAGGACAGGATGGCACACGGGACTAGCTGGGTGGGAGAAAGGAAAGAAAGGAAGGGAGAGAGAGAGAAGCAACAAAAAAAGCCAAAAAACAAAAAACAAAACAAAAAAAACCCCCAATAATAAACAAATAAACAGCAACAACAAAAATGATGCTGAAGGAGATGGTCAGTAGGGGCAGGGTGCACCTGGGCGGCAGTGAGCTGGTATCTCTCCGGCTGAGTGACCGTGGCCTGTTGAAAAGCGGTGGAAGCCTTGTACTGGGAAGAAGACTGGAAGGTGGGAAAGCATGTATCCCTGGTTATCGAGTGCTCTGACTCCTGTTGGGAGCTCCATAAAGTTGCCTTCCCGTACTCCCTGTCTGCATTCCTCCGTGGCTATAGTCCAAGATGGCGAATTTGTGCCGTGTTAACTGGTAGGGCACCTCACTCCGTAGTGCCCCTCATTCTGTTAGTTTCTTATTCCATTTAGTGCTTGATCGAGTTCTTCATTCCTTCATTTGATGCTTAGGGTTCCAGGATTTATGTATGTATCTATTTTACTGAGTTTTTTTGATCTTTGCTGCAGAGGGATGGCATAATGCTTCTGTCTATAGTGCCATGTTGGCCCCACGTTCAGATTCTTTACCTGCAAGTCAACACCTGCAGCTCCCTGCTCCCCAAGACACCCAGGCAGCCCTGGCAGGCAGAAGATTAAGAAGCTGAAGAACAGGTGAAGAAAGGTTGAGACCTGGGACCTGACTTCCCAACAGGCATGAGTAGGTTCCAGCCTCCAGCAGATCACAACACTTTTTTTTTTTTAAGAGCAGATGCAGAAATTTATTAAAATATAATTGCTTTGAGGTACAAGGAGTCAGGAACTGAAAGAGTATATTATATAAATCCAGGGAAAAGGAGAAATTTGTATAGGAAGACCAAATCCTTTTATCCAAAGGCAACTGGTGGGAAAAGTTTATAGAGATGAGACTAAATGTTGGCTTTATCTGAAAACCCTACTTCTCATTAAATGCTATCAGCTCATTTACGGAATTTTAGACCACTTGCTTAATTAAACTCTTTTTTTTTTCCCATGATTATGGGGCTTATTAGGGGAGTAGCAGGTTACATTTCAGGTTGAGGAACGTTCAGGATACAATTCTTCCATCAGGACAGTCTCTTCCCAGCCGTACCCACAGACAAGCCTCTCCCTGGCCCTAGGCCTCTGCCCTGCTCAGGCAAGTGTTACAAAGCTCTTTTAGCTCTACCAATAAGTGCCCTGAGGCACCCCACTCCGCCAGCAAGCCTCCTGCCCAAAGGCATTCAGCTTTCTCGCTTCAAGGGCTGGGAATCCCACCACACAGTCTCCTGCCAGTCTCCCCTGTGCCGTTTCCTTGCCATCACTTCTCGCTGTTTTCAGTGTTACAGCTCTTTCTCTCTCTCCTGGTTCCAGGAGCTTCTCAGCTCAGGACACGCTCTGCTCTTGGCTATCTTTTCTTGGTAGTGGTGAGATCCTCTCTCTGCTCTGGCATTGGCTCTATTTATCACAACACGTTCTTAAAGAAGTGGTATGGCGGCATTCCAGCATGAACTCAACACTGCCATGTCCTAGCCACGAGACTACAAGCAGGTTAATTATACACTTGGAGCCTCAGTTTCCCCAAATGTAAAATAGGCTAATACTACCTACCTCTGAGATTTGCTGAACAGCGTTTTTCCCTTTGTCCTGTTCACCTAGCTATTCTTCTCCTCCTTTGGGCCTTGGCATCAACACGGTTTCCTCCCAGAAGCCTTCAAGACTCCCACCCTATCCCAGGCCAGGTGTTCTCCTTTAGCACCCTGCACTTTTTGGAGCCATATCTCACTTTGTTATTAGGAGGTAGGTTGCTCAATACATATTGGATGGGTGGATAGATGGGATAGATGGATGGATAAATTGATGAAAGGATGGATAGATGGGATGAATGGATGGATGGAAGGATAGAAGGAAGGATGGAAGGAAGGAAGGATGATGAAAGGATGAATGCCAGGGAGTTTTACGAGCCCATTTAGATACCATTCTTCACTGAAAGGAACCAGGGCTCCTTGGAGAAATGGCTGATTCCAGGACTGGGGCAAGGAAAGTACAAGATGAGCCAGGAACATCTTGTGCCAAAAAGTAAGGATGTGTTCACAGTGTTATGGGACCAGGTCAGAGGGGCACATGCCAACTGCCACTGGCCAAATCTGGGACAACTGGTGCATCAGAATAAATAATGAGAGTAAAGCATCGCAATGTATTGCATAAAACAAGAATTAAAGAATCTATACTGATATATATATATACACATATATATTTCTATATTACACGCATACATGTATACATATATATGTTGATATATCTATATACATATACAAAGAAATAGATAAAGGAAAAAGGAAACCTTTCCCTTACAGCACAACGACAGCTAATAAATGTGGAAAGAATAGTGGAACTAGAAGAGTCACCATCTGGCAACTGTCTTGGATTGAATTGTGTCCCCCAAAAATATCTGTCAACTTGGCTAAGCCATGATTCCCCGTATTGTGTGATTGTCCACCATTTTGTCATCTGATGTGATTTTCCTATGTGTTGTAAATCCTATCTCTATGATGTTAATGAGGTGGGATTAGCAGCGGTTACGTTAACGAGGCAGGCTCAATCTATAAGATTAGGTTGCGTTTTAAGCCAATCTCTTCTGAGATATAGAAGAGAGAAGTGAGCAGAGAGACATGGGGACCTCACTCCACCAAGAAAACAACACCAGGAGCAGAGCACATCCTTTGGACCCGAGGTTCCTGTGCTGAGAAGCTCCTAGACCAGGGGAAGATTGATGACAAGGACCTTCCTGCAGAGCTGACAGAGAGAAAAAGCCTTCCCCTGGAGCTGGCGTCCTGAATTTGGACTTCTAGCCTCCTAGACTGAGAGAGAATAAATTTCTCCTTGTTAAAGCCATCCACTTGCGGTATTTCTGTTCTAGCAGCACTAGATGACTAAGATAGCAACCATCGTAAAAGTCTTATTTCAGGCAAGAATCATCAGTGGAAGCTAAAGTGGTGGGTGGAATTTTTATGAAGAGCAAGATATTTAAGTAGTCTCAACGCAGCTCTCCACAAGGTAATTAATAATTATTGATAATTAATAATAAAAAAATAGTAACCTTACGATGGAAAAATTTACAGAAACCACCTTAACCAAAGAATCAAAACTGACATCTACAGTCCTAGTACAGACTGATACCATGCATTGAGGACACAACATTTCTTCTGTGGTTCCTGCCAAAAAGGTATACCCTGAGTCTAATAATGAGGAAACATCAGACAAACTCTATTGGAGGGACATTCTACAAGATATCTGGCTACTAATCTAAAAAATGTCAGTATCATAAAAGGCAAGGACCCACTCAGGAGTTATTCCAGATTAGAGGAAACTGAAGAGACATGAAAATTGAATGCAATTCATGATCCAGGAATTTCTTTCCTCATAAAGTTCATTATCTGGGCAATCAGAGAAATCTGAATAAGGTCTGTAGATTAGATAACATATTGCATCAATGTTAATTTCCTGATTTAGATAAGTATATTGTGGTTATGTAAGGAAATGTGTTGTTCTTAGTAAGAGAATGTCCTTGTTCTTGGGAAATACACACTACAGTGTTTAGAGATAAAAAGGATCTTGTATCTGTGATTTACTCTTAAATAATTTAGAAAAGAGAGAAAAATGATAACATAAACTTGATAAAATGTTAATATCTGGGAAATCTCAATGGAAGGTATATGGGAATTCTTCGTACTATTCTTAAAACTTGTCTGCAAGTCTGAAATTATGATAAAATTAAAAGTTTTTTTTTAAAGTCTACTTAGAATGCAAATCAAAACCATAGCGAGGTACCATTTCACTCCCACTAGGATGGCTAGCGTTAAAAAAAGAAAGAAAGAAAGAAAATTACAAATGTTGATGAGGATGTGGGGAAATTGGAACCCTTATCTGTTGCTGGTGGAAATGCAAAATGGTACAGCCGCTGTGGAAAACAGTGTGGTGTTTCCTCAAAAAACTAAAAATAAAACTGAGTTGGAATCCACTCGACAGCAACAGGTATGAGAACTACTATATGACCCAGCAATTCCACTCTTAGGTATATACCCAAAAGACTTGAAAGCAGAGATTCAAAAAGAGACTTGTACACCAGTGTTCATTGCAGCACTATTCACAATAGCCAAAAGATGGAAACAACCTAAAGGCCAATCAAAAGATGAATGGATAAACAAAATGTGGGACATACATACAATGGAATACTACTCATCCAGTAGGAGAAAAGAAGTCTTGATACATGCTACAGTATGGATGGAGCTTGAAGACATTATGCTGAGCAAAATAAGTCAATCACTAAAGGACAAATATTGTATGACCTCACTTATATAAAAAGACAAGAAAAGGCAAATGCATAGAAACCAAAGTTTATTAGTGGTTACCAGAGGTGGAAGGGAGGGGGGAAAGGGGGGGGGTTAACAGTGATCGAAAATCGCATTATTAAGGGTCAGGTTGCACAGCTGATTATTAAAATTACTGTCAATAAGCTGTATACCTGTAAAAAGTTGAATTGGCAAAAGCAGTGTGACGATTATATTTACAACAGTGACAAAAAAAAAAAAAAAAACTAGTAGCTGCCGAGGCTGCCTATGTACAACCAAACACCTCATGGGATTTGGTTCCTTGGTTTGGAGGTTTAGGGTCCTGGCTTCATGGGACATCCCAGTTAACTGGCCTAATAACATGTTTAGTGTTTCTGTTCTACCTCCTAGTTCATTGCATAGTGCCTGGGGTCTTAAAAGCTTTCAAGCAGCCATCCAAAGCACAACAATTGGTCTCTATTCATCTGGAGCAATAGAAGAAGAAAGAGAGTCAGGAATAGGAGGAGGATATGGAATGTGTGGCTAATTGCCTCCATGAACAACTGCCTCTTTTGTCATGAGACCAGGTGAACTGGATGGTGCCCAGCTACCATTACTGAACATTTTGACCAAAGATTCCATGTAAGAATCCTGATCAAAAGGATAGAAATGCAGAACAGAATTTCAAATTCTCATGGACTCTAGAGTTTCTGGAGCCATGGAGGGTGGATGAACCCCTGAAACTATTGCCCTGAGATAATCTTTAAACCTTAAACCAAAAATATCCCCAGAAGTCATCTTAAAACCAAACAATAGTTTAGCTTAACAAGTAAAAAAGTTCTACCTTGAGCATTATGCTCTTTTAAGAACTATCTGTATGGGATCATATTGACAACAGCAACTCAAAAGATTACATAGGAACCTCAGGGAGCAGTGAGTTTATTAACAACTCAGAAAAGGAGGGTGAGAATGATTGCACAACTCGAAGAATGTAATCAATGTCACTAACTTGTACATGAAGAAACTGTTGACTTGGTGTACATTTGGCTGTGTATATCTTCAACAACCACAACAAAATAAATATAATTTAGAAAAAAAAAGTCTACTTAGAAATCAAAAGTTAAAATTGACCCTTTGTTTCTGCTGTTCGAGGCTGTGGCCTTCCATTCAGAAGAACTGGGGGAGGGCTTTAGAGCAAAAAGAAAATTCCTGGGCATGTAAAACACATTGGTTAAAATAATGATTCTAGTAGCAATAGCAACTTACACATTATCTTAGTCATGTAGTGCTGTTGTAACAGAAATACCACAAGTGGATGGCTTTAACAAAGAGAAATTTATTTTCTCACAGTCTAGTAGGCTACAAGTGCAAATTCAGGCATCAGCTCCAGGAGAAGCCTTTCTTTCTCTGTCGGAAGGAAGGTCCTTGTGATGTATCAGTCTTCCCTTGGTCTAGGAGCATCTCAGCACAGGAACCTCAGGTCCAAAGGACATGCTCTGCTCTCAGCACTGCTTTCTTGGTGGTTTGAGGTTCCTGTGTCTCTCTGCTTGCTTCTCTCTTGTATATCTCAAATGAGAATGGCTTAAGACGCAATCTAATCTTGTAGATTTCATCAATATAACTGCCGCTAATCCATTTTATTACAGCATAGTGATAGGATTTACAACACATATGGAAATCATCTCAGATTACAAAATGGTAAACAATCATGTAATACTGGGAATCACGACCTAGCCAAGTTGACAGATACTTCTGGGGGCACAGTTCAATCCATGACACGCGTCTATCTATTATGTGCTAGACAGTGTTCCAAATGCTTCTTAAAAAACTGGATTAACTTGTTTGATCCTCGTAACAACCCACTGAAGTAGGTGCTATTGTTGTCATCTCATTTTACATATGAGAAAACTCAGGCAGAGAGAGGTTGAATAACTCATCTAAGGTCTCAACAGATAATAAGTGGTAGAGCCGGGATTTGAACCCAGGCCCGCTGGCACCAGGTTCCTCTTCTGCCGCCCACAAGAATGTCTTACTGGGAAGATTTCAAAAGTTCAAACCATGGGGGGACGAACAGGGAAAATGGGATGGGGCACATATTAGAAACTGAAGTCACATCAGGCACAAATTCTGAGAGCCCTGCCCTGACAGAGGAGAATTGTAAAGGGGCTGGAACAAAGACCAAGCTCAGTGTCCCGGGAGGTGAGATGTCATGTGGGAAAGTAGTACTTTGCTCAGCCTGCAGAATAAGTGTTTCCCTTTTATAGGTTAGTGCCCACCCCTTCAATGCACATCTACCTGGAACCTCAGAATGTCACCTTATTTGGAAATAGGGTCTTTGCAGTGTAATTAGTTAAAGATCTTGAGATGAAATCCATGTCAAGGTCGTAAAGGAAAATATGCTCAAAATAAACAAGTGGGAAATCTCACGGAAAATAACCATTGGAAATTTTAGAATTGAAAAATACAATATCTGAAATAAAAGGGACAGACTCAGCTAGCATATTCTAAAATTCAGGGACATTGATTACATTCTTTATATTGTGCAACCATTCTCGATATACTTTTCCAAGTCATTCCATCACCATTAACATAAACTCAATGCTCCCTAAGCAAAAACTCCGCCTTTCCCCCTTCTTCTCACCCCTGGTAACCACTAATAATCTTTGATTTCTATATATTTGCTTATCTTATGTAAGTGAGATCATACGCTATTTGTCCTTTTGTGACTGACTTTTTTGACTCAACATAATGTTTTCAAGGTTCATCCATGTTGTGCCATGTATCAGGACTTCATTTCTCTTACTGGCTGAGTAGTATTCCATTGTATGTATGTACTACATTTCATTTATCCATTCATCTGTTGATGGACATTTTAGTTGTTTCCACCTTTTGGCTATTGTAAAAAATAGCTTCAGTGAACATTGGTGAACAGATTTCTGTTTGCATTCCTACCTTCAATTCTTTTGGATATATACTTAGGATTGGGATTGCTGGGTCATGTGGTAATTCTATGTTCAGCTTTTTGAGGAACTGCCAAACTTTTCCACAGTGGCTGTACCATTTTACATTCCTATCAGCAATGGATGAGGGTTCCAATTTCTCCACATCCTCACCAACACCTGTTGTTTTTCGGTTTCTTGATAATTGCCATTCTAATGGAGGTGATGTGGTATCTCCTTGTAGTTTTGATTTGCATCTCCCTAATGGCTAATGACGTTGGGCATTTTTTCATGTGCTTGTTGGCCATTTGAATATCCTCTTTGGTGAAATGTCTGTTCAAGTCCTTTGCCCATTTTTTTTTTTATTGTCGCAGTTTAAATGAAGTTTACATTTCGAGTTAGTCTCCCATACAAAAATTTATACATACATTGTTATGTGACTCTAATTGCTCTCCCCATACTGTGACAGCACACTCCTCCTTTCCACCCTTGATTCCCCATGTCCATTCACCCAGCTCCTAACCCTCTCTGCCTTCCCATCTCACCTCTGGACAGAAGCTGCCCGTTTAGTCTCTTGTATCTACTTGAGCTAAGAGGCACACTCCTCATGAGTATCTCTTTATGTCCCACAGTCCAGTCCAATCCCTGTCTGAAGAGTTGGCCTCGGAAATTGTTTTAGTTCTGGGCTGATAGAGAGTCCAGGGGCCATGCTTTCCAGAGTACCTCCAGTCTCAGTCAGACCGTTAAGTCTGGTCTTCTTACTAGAATTTGAGTTCTGCACTCCATCGTTCTCCTGCTCCATCAGGAACTCTCTATTGTGCTCCCTGTCAGGGCAGTCATTGGTGGTAGCCGGGCACCATCTAGTTCTTCTGGTCTCAGGCTGATGAAGTCTCTGGTTTATGTGGCCCTTTCTGTCTCTTGGGCTACTACTTTCCTAGTGTCTTTGGTGTTCTTCATTCTCCTTTACTCCAGGTAGTTGGGACCAACTGATGCATCTTAGACAGCCGCTTGCAAGCTTTTAAGACCCCGCATGTCACTCATCAAAGTAGGATGCAGAACATTTTCTTAATAAGCTTTGTTATGCCAATTGACCTAGATGTCCCCTGAAAGCACGGTCCCCAGACCCCTACCACTGCTACTCTGTCCCTCAAAGTGTTTGATTGTATTCAGGAAACTTCTTAGATTTGCCCATCTTTTTTACTGGGCTGTTTGTAGAAATTTAGCATATCATTTTGCCCTTCACCATTACCTCTTCTTCCTTCCCAGAATGTAAGTGACGTGCTGGAGGCGAAGCAGTCATCTTGACACTATGAGGACAAATGCTGCATGCTGAGGGTGGTAGAGCAGAAGGCGGGAAGGAACGTGGTCATTGATGACTCCCCTGCGGCACTGTACCCCGGGACTGCCTACCTTTGAACTTCTTGTGCAGGAAAAATAAGCCACTGTGGTTGGGTTTCTGTTACATGCAGCCAAACGCATTCCTAACGGATACTTTGACAAATATTAGTTGAATTAGAATCTGAAAACCTGTTAGGAATTTAAAGAAATGTGTGCTCATTAAATGAGATAGTGTATGCTCAGCTCCTAACCAGTTCCTGGCTCATAGTAGGCATTTGGCACAGTGAATTCCTTCACTACCTTCCTGTATCAGGCATTGGTGGTGGTGGGATGAAAGGGAAGCGTCCTTTGGACTTCAGCCACCACTGGGGTAAGAAGGTGAAAGCAGGTCGGCCAGGCACCCACTTGCTGACAAGCTGGTCCACTCCTCTCCAGAGTGGTGGCAGCCAGGGCACACAGAGAGAGCCTTCTCCATCTCGGAGCCAGGGGCTGCCAGAGGGAATTGGTTTAAGGGCCTGTCTCCCTGGTTCTGGGATGGATGAAGGCTGCCACCAGTTCAGTTGGCCAAGATGAAAGGGTAAAAGGAATGCCACGAGGTTTTCAAAACCCATGCCTTCTGCACCAAATTTATTTTTTTAAGGGTCTAAAAGATTTTTTAAGCCCTAGTGGCAGTCTAGGACAGGTTTTGGTTTGGCATAAAAAATTCGAAGGAAGGTGGACAAACAAACAACAAAAGAAGAAAACCAACCCAATAAAATTTAACAGTTTCAGGACCACCTACATGGCTGCAGAGGTTATTTATTTATTCTTTTCTAGAATGAAGTTGCCATGGTTCGAGAATCCATGGGGAGCTCCATGTCACCCCTCACTGGCTCCTAAGGGCAGTCTGGTTGGGGCAGAGAAGGGAAAGGAGGGTCTAAGCTGAGAGTCAGAATCAGGGAAGAGGTCTAAATGTTGATCTATTCCAACCCGAGAACATGTCTACTCTGCCATTATCCAGATGCTTTTTCAGCCTCTGCTTGTATTCTCCCAGGGATGGGGCACTCAATCCGTCTTCATATAGGCCATTTCACCTTTGGGCAACTCTGCATGTTAGGAAGTTCTTTATTGTATTTGGTTGAAATCTGTCTCCCTGTGACATGCGCCTGTTGGAATTAGTTCTACTTTACAAAATCGTAATAGGAACTATGCGTGGCAGCTGTTGAGTGCATACCATGTGCTGAGTATTTCTCATGTTTGATCTCATGTAATCCTCCTAACCACCCTATGGAGTAGACGCTATCATTATCCCCCTTTTACAGATAATAAGAGGGTATCGGTAGAATCCTTGCCTTCCATGTGGAAGAACCAGGTTCAATTCCCAGCCAATGAACCTCAGGCACAACCACCACCTGTCTTTCAGTGGAGGCCTGAGTATTGCTATGATGCTGAACAGATCTCAGCAGAGCTTCCAGACTAAGATAGATGAGTAAGAAAGGCCTGGCAATCTGCTTCCAAAAATCAGCCAAAGAAAACCCTGTGAATCATAACAGTCCAATCTGCAACGTATCATGCAGGACTGGGCAGCGTTCCATTGGTGTGGGGTAGCTACTTGAAGGCAGCTAACAACAACAAAACTCCCACTTGTCTGGGGAAGGTCTTGGGAAGGCTTCAGAAAATAGCATAACAGTTAGCATATCCTTGCAGGCACGACTTCCTGCTAGAAGTGGCATAAACAAAACAGGCATGAGCCTGTGATGAGGTCTTAAACATTCTGTTTCACAAACTGTTCAGACTTGTCCGTAAGAGGTATGTTCCAGAAACATTTTAGAAATCAAACCATTTTTATTGAAACAACAGCAACAGCATGACCCCTGTTCACGCCAAGCACAAAAACATTTACAATAAATTTTGTACATAGGAAGCAATAAAAAAAACATCATTTTTCATAGAAAAAAGCACACATGTAAGCTGTGGGCTGAATGAGCCTACAGACAATGTGAAAACTCAGCACACGCTTGAGAACGAGACAGGGCAAACAGCAGAAAGAAACCAAAACCCTTCATTTTGGGGACAGGAGACCTAAATGACCCCCGGCTGGTTGATGCATTGTCTTAGTAAACATCATGCAATGGGCTTGTCAAACACAAAATAGAGGTGGTCCTGTGTAGAAGGGCTTATAATTTGTAGTCTTGTTTCCATTTTGAGGACCAGCAATCAAGAAGAAAAATGGTTGCAGTTTCAAAATGGTAAAACACCCGGCAAGATCCAGTTCTGGCTGAGGTCTTACTAAACTGTTAGACGAGCCGGGTTCATGATGCATTAAGGAGCCCAGGGAGTTCCTGCATGGTGTAATTGGTTAAGACTCTGGGCCGCTAACCAAAAGGTTGGAAGTTCGAGTCCACCCAGAGGTGCCTCGGGAGAAAGACCTGGTGATACACTTCTGAAAAACCAGCCATTGAAAACCCTCTGGAGCACAGTCCTACTCTGACACACATGAAGGCACCATGAGTTGGAGTCGAAGTAGCAGCAACTGCTTTAAGGAACCGGGAATTTATTTTCAATGATGGGGGTCAACTCACAATGGAAGTTTCCGGTTCTTCCTCTGGTGGGGTGCCTCAGAAGCAAACCCACAGAAATTCCCTGGATCTGATCACCAATTCTAAAAACCCAACTAGGGGATCCGATTTACTTTGTTGTCTCAACCCAGCCACTGCCGTAATCGACTAGTGATGAAGCCTTGTGTCCAGCAGCATAACACTTAACATCCAGAACTTTCCATACACTCAGAAGCTCAGTGTTCACTAGAACAGTACCTGTCAGGCTGACCAAATTCTTTCACCCTGATGTCTGAGGTTGCATATTCACCCACAATGAACTAAGCAAAATATGGTCCTGCTAATTTAAGCTTCTGTGAAGGTAAGAGTTTAATTGCTTTTTACAAAAAAACAAAACAAAAAGCTATTTACCTTCAGATTCTGTATTAATTTGGAATGCAGTGAATTGACCTACACCTTAGCCCCCTAGATAAAGTTCTTTGTCCACATGATCTTAGATTTTTGCTTTCTGCTATTTCCTTTGCCTTAGAAATATTTTGATGGGAAGTGAAATCAATTTGAAACCAGCTTTCACAAAAGTGACATATTGGCCAACCTGGTGGTGGAAGGATGGAATTTTACCTTCTGCAAAGAAATGCTATTTACAAAAGTGTATTTCATTTCACTGTGGGCTTTAAGTCTGGGCTAGTGAAGAACTCTTATAAAGTGACAGGAGCCAGCTAGCACCATAGTCCTTGGAGCCTGGGAATGCTTGGCAAAACTGTCCCACAAAAACAAGAAGAGAAATCCTTCTGGTGTGTTAGACTCTATCGTTGTTATTACACTGCGGACGGTTTCATAACCACAGGCTGCTGCTCCTCCAAGGCGCCTAACCTCGGTGAGGAACGTTCCAAGGAATCCATTTTCTCCACTACTGAAAAACAGATCACCCGCCAGAGACAGAGTCTGCACAGTTGTCATCTGTCAAAAATCAGCAACAAAGTAGCCCTTCTTCGGCTATTCTCCGCGGAATCACCAGAGACTAGGAGTTGAGAAACGTAGGCTTTAAAAGGAGTCGATTGCAAAGCAAAGCCCTGGGTGGGAAATACAACTTACACACAAATCTGGTGGGTTGGGGCATGAGCCACTATGGAGAGGGGGCAAAGAAAGGATCCTGGTTTCTCAGTCCTCCACGGGACCAAAGGTCACGGCAGCAAACAGACGGGCCATGTGAACGAAGGAGATGGCACAGACAAGCTAAATCTCTGGAGTTACTGCTGAACTCTAAATAAACCAGCACTGCTGTGTATATAACTAACTGCTCTCGTCCCGGCAGGGCACCAGCAAGGACACGTGCCGGGGCAGGAGCCGCAGTCTCCCTCCCCTAGCCTTCTCTCTCCTGCCATTTGTCTGACCAGCAAACATGAAGCCCATTTTTCTCCACTGGTAGGGACGGACTAGATTTTTTTATATTTAAATAACCACCTTTGACTCCATTCCCGAAACTCTCCCTCCACTTCCTCAGTGTGCCCCGTCACATACCCGTGAAGGCCTCAGATTTTTGAGCTCCAAACCCTTAGTTCTCTCAGCAGGTTTGGAATCTTCTCTCCCCGCAAAAGAACAAAAGAACTACACATGGGAAGGACCATCTTGGGCAACTGTTC
Source organism: Trichechus manatus latirostris (assembly GCF_000243295.1). NCBI lineage: Eukaryota > Metazoa > Chordata > Mammalia > Sirenia > Trichechidae > Trichechus > Trichechus manatus. Next base: position 8,264,538 of record NW_004443989.1, on the reverse strand, counting down.
CTTTAAGAGATGGGGCCCAGACCTCAGCAGGACGTGTCACCAGTTGTCCAGCCAACACATCAAGGATGCCGTTTCTCCACTGGGATGAGATGAGACGTCAGCCTCGCCAAAGGCCATGGAGAGGACTCCCATGACACTGAGCCCCACGCAAAGGAAGTTTCCTAACTCTCCACCCCCCACCCCCACCCCACAAATGACAACATAAAAAGCAAAACCCCGAAGCCCTCCTGAAGATGCCCCCTGCTCCCCTGGCGCTGGAGGTTTACTGCCTGACTGCAAAGATCCGGAAGGCCTTTCCATCTCGAGGGGTCTGCAAGCTGCAAAAGAAGGAGAGAGTATGTTATGGAAAGATCTGGGAGGCCTTCCACAGGGACTCCCTTGTGTTGGGAAGGGAGAGCTGAGTATGGGGCCGCGGTCCCAGTGGCCCCTCTTGCAGTGGATGCGCATAGTCGAGGGACACTTCCGGCAGCTACTGGAAACAGCCGGCACTGAATTAGGAGTGGCTGGCAAATGCCATTTTCTATGCAAAAGCGCCTTGGTCTGAATCTAGGTCAGGGTCGTTAAATTATTTTCTTTTAACTCAGGGATTTACTGGCCCCAGTCTGTCTGAATTGACTCACCCTCTAAGACTTCTCCCTGGTTTTTGCTACCACCTGTCAACCCAAATAGCGGCCGTCTGGTGGACAGATTAACAGGGTGGTGTTATAATGATAATAAGCAGCCCTGGTGGCGCAGTGGTTAAGAGCTGGCCTGCTAATGGAAAGGTTGGCGGTTTGAACCCAGCAGCCGTTCCTCGGGAGAAAGATGTGGCAGTCTGCTTTTCAGTAAAGATTTACAACCTTGGAAACTCTACGGGGCAGGTCTATTTTGTTCTACAGGGTTGCTATGAGTTGGAATCGACCAGACGGCAATGGGTTTTTTATAATGATAACGCTTATGCTACTGCAATTAGGGCAGAGCACGTTGAGGGAGGTCTTGTTCAGTGCCAAGCACTGTGCCGAGTTCTTCATGTGCATTTCCATTTTTCTCCTGAGGGGGCCTCTGTTATTATCCTAGATCCTCATTTTATAGGTGAAGAAATGGAGGCACAGAAAAATTCAATGACTGACCCAAGGTCTCACAGCTCGTAGAAACTACCCTCTCATGATAGAAGTTAAATCCTTCAGCTAACCGAAAACTTTTTTTATTTTAATAATTTTATTGAGGTGCGACCAGTTGCCATTGAGTTAATTCCAACTCATAGCGACCCCATGTGTGTCAGAGTAGAACTGTGCTCCATAGCATTTTCAATGGCTGTTTTTTCAGAAGTAGATCACCAGGCCTTTCTTCTGAGGTCCCTCTGGGTGGCCTCAAACCTCCAACCTTTTGGTTAGCAGCCGAGGGCATTAACTGCACCACCCACGGACTTCTTATTGAGGTGTGACATACCATAAAAGTCACTCTTTTTAAGAGAATGATTCAATGATTTTTAGTAACTTTATAGGGTTGCGCAACCATCTCCACAATCTAGTCTTAGACCATTTCCATTACCCCCAGAAGATCCCTTGTGCCCATATACAATCAAATCCCCCAGCCAGCCCCTGCCAACTTCTAAGCTACTTTTTGTCTCTATGCGTCTGCCTATTCTGGACATTTCATGTAAATGGTTCACACAGCGTGTGGCCTTTTGTGTCTGGCTTCTCTCACTCAGCATCACGTTTTTGAGGTTCATCATGGTGTACCACGAATCAGTACTTCATTCCTTTTTATGGTTGAGTAATATTCCATTGTATGGATAGGCCACATTTTATTCATCCATTTACCAGTTGATAGACATTTGAGTTCTTTCCACTTTTTGTCTATTATAAATAATGCTGCTATGAACATTCATGTACAAATCTTTGTGTGAACATGTTTCCATTTATCTTGGATAGATACCTAGGAGTGGAATTGCTGGGTTGTATGTTAAGCCTTCTTATAAAACTGCCAAACTATACTCCAAAGTGGCTGCGCCATTTTACATTCTCACTAGCAATGCATGAGGGTTCCAGTGTCTCCACATCCTCCCCAACATTTGTTATTGTCTGTCTTATAGCCATTCTAGTGGGTGTGAAGTGGAATCTCATTGTGGCTTGAATTTTTATTTCCCTAATGACTAATTACATTGAGCATCTTTTCATGTGCTTATTAGCCATTTGGGTATCTTCATTGGTGAAATGTCTATTCAAATCTTTGTCCTGGTTCCTAATTAGGTTGTTTGCCTTCTTACTATTGAGTTGTAAGAGGTTATATAAACATATATATGTGTA
>NW_004443989.1:8190683-8261530 GCF_000243295.1 Trichechus manatus latirostris | reverse complement strand
GGGTGCAGAACTCAAATTCTAGTAAAAAGACCAGACTTAATGGTTTGATTGAGACTGGAGGGACCCTGGAAGACGTGGCCCCCGGGCTCTCTGTTAGCCCGAAACTAAAACCATTCCCGAGGCCAACTCTTCAGACAAAGATTAGACTGGACTGTGGGACATAAAATGATACTCATGAAGAGTGTGCCTCTTAGTTCAAGTAGATACATGAGACTAAATGGGCAGCTCCTCTCCAGAGGTGAGATGAGAGGGCAGAGAGGGTCAGGAGCTGGTTGAATGAACACAGGAAATCCAGAAGAGTGTGCTGTCATAGTACAGGGAGAGCAAGTAGGGTCACAAAACAATGTATGTATAAATTTTGTATGAGAGACTAACTTGAGTTGTAAACTTTCACTTAAAGCACAACAATAAAAAAATAAAATTAAAGAAAAACAAAACCCATTGCATCGAGTCAATTCCAAGTCATAGCGATCCTACAGGACAGAGTAGAACTGCCCCATAGGGTTTCCAAGAGCAGCTGGTAGATTCGAACTGTTGACCTTTTGGTTAGCAGTCAATCTCTTAACCACTATTCTACCAGGGCTCCTTTATCAGATATACAATTTGCAAATATTTTCTCCCAATCTGTGACCTGTCTTTTCATTTTCTTAATGATGTCTTTTGAAGCATGAAAGTTTTAAATTTTGGTTTAGTCCAATTTATCACTTTTTTATAAATTGTGCTTTTGGTGTCATATCTAAGAAGCTATTGCTTAATCCAAGGTCATGAAGACTTATACCCATCTTCTTCAAAGTGTTTTATAGTTTTAGCTCTTACATTTAGGTCTTTGATATATTTTTTTATATGGTGTGAGGTAGGGTCCAACTTCCTTCTTTTGCATGTGGAGACCCAGTTGTCCCAGCACCGTTTGTTGAAAAGACTATTCTTTCCCCATTGAATGGTCTTAGCACCCTTGTTGAAAATCAATTGACTGTAAATCTGAGGGTTTATTTCTAGACTCTCAATTATGTTCCATTGATCTATATGTCTATCCTTATGCCAGTACAACTGCCTTGATTACTGTAGCTTTATAGTAAGTTTTGAAATTGGGAAGTGTGAGTCCTCCAGCTTTGTTCCTCTTGCTCTTGCATGCACATAGTCTTCCAGACCACCAGTGAGATGTAGGGACTCATCAAAGTCCACTAAGGCTGTCTCATTCTCTAGATCTCTCTGTTAAATTTCTGACTAACCTTTCAGTCTGTAGATTGCCCCAACCATGATCACAGCCTCAGTGTAGCGATGACATTGGCTTTCCCAATTTGTTCACCCCAGGGTCGCTACTGTTTCTGACAATGTCCAGAAATGTGGCATTTTTCCACGCTTCCTCCAAATCAAGTTAACCCCCACCAACAGCAAAGCTGCTGGTTTTCACAGCCGGCCCTGCCCTGGTAGAACTGCCAGCCAGTGGAGCTGAGCTGAAGGAAGTGGGGAGAAAGAAAGAAGCTCCAGGTGGAAATGATATAGACTCCCTCTGTTCCTTCCTGAGCTCCAGCCCTCCTCCCCAGAGGTATCCTATGCATGTGTAAGCAATTGCATGTGTTTTCTCCCTCACTCATTTTCACACAAATACTACATAATGCTCCCCCATACCTACTCCCCCCCTTTAATAATATATCTTAGAATGTATTTCCCTTTTACACATAAAGAACCTCCTCACTCTTTTTTGTTTTTTTGGCTGCATAGTATTCCATAGAATTAAAGTACTGTTACATATTTAATTGTGTCCCCCAAAAGATATGTTGACGTCCTAACCCCTGGTACCTGTGAGTGTGACCTTGTTTGGAAACAGGGTCTTTGAAGACATTATCAGTTAACTTGAGGTCATACTGGAGTAAGGTAGGTCCTAATCCCATCAGAGTGCTATTTTATAAAAGAGAACAGGTCCACGGAGAGACAGAGAAAGGACAGCCATGTGACAACAGAGGCAGATGCAAGCTAAGAAACACCAAGGATTGCCAAGAGCCACCAAAATCTAGGCCAGAGCTGTGGAATAGATTCTCTCAAAGCCTCCAGAAGGAATCAACATGGCCAACACCCTGATCTGGACTATTGCCCTCCAGAACTGTGAGACAGTACATTTCTGTTCTTTAAAGCCACCCACTTGGTAGTATTTTGTTAAGTCAGCCCTAGCAGACTAAGACAAACACTATAATTTATTTAATTGGTTCCCTATTGCTAGATATTTAGTTGCTTCTAATCTATTCCTTTTGCAAACAATGCTATAGAGAATAACTTTGTCTGTGGGCCTTCGGGCATCTGTATGAGTATACTTATGGAAAAGTTCCTAGGAGTAGAATTGCTGGATCAAAGTATATGTGCATTTGTAATTGTGACAGCTTTCAAATTGCCCTCCATGAAGGTTATGCCAGTTGACACTCGGCCATCAATGTGTGAGACTGCCTGTTTTCCCAGGGCTTGCTGGCTCAGGTGTTAGCTTTCGCTCTCAGCCAATATAAGGTAGAAATGAGATCCTGGTATAGTTTTAATTTGCATTTCTCCCATTGTGAACGAGTCTGCCTGTGAGACCCGCTGCCCCACCTTGACTTACAGACACGGCTTCCTCTCGGTCCCACCCCGGCCCTGGCTCTCTCTGCTTGCTCTGTAAACTCAGCAACCCTGAAACAGACTGCTTGAATTCCTGCTTGTTTTCCCCCTTTCCCCATGGCAGCTGCGTGCTTTTGGCTACCCTGGAATTGAACTCTGTAAATGCGTATCAGATGGGAGCGCACAGTGAGATGGAGCTGTGAAGAAAAGCCAAGAACCAAGACACATGCAAAAGGCTCAGCCACAGGTGGCCTCCAGGGCCAAGAAGGGGGAAGAGAGGAGGCTATCCAGGGGCTGGGGTTGTCCCCGCTGCCCTGCTGGTTTCTGGAAAGCCCAGATTCCAACGCCCTCCTCAGGCCTCGGGGCTGCAAGATTTCCCTGGATTTGCCGCCCAAACAAATAGTCTGGGAAAACCAGAGCCACATGGCAACCTGCAACTCCGCATGATGGGCAAGTTGGGAAAATGAGCAGTGTTTCGTGTCTGCTCTGACTTACTACAAGGACAAAGAAGGAAGGAAGGGGAGGGAAGGGGAGGGAAGGGGAGAGGAGGGAGGGACGAGGGGAGGAAGGAAGGGGAGAGGAGAGAAGGGAAAGGAAGGGAAGGGGAAGAAGGAAAGAAGGGAAGGAAAGGAAGGACAGGAGGGAAGGAGGAAAGGGGAGGGGAGGGAGGAAGGAAAGAAGAGAAGGAAGGAAGGAAGTCCCCAGAACACAGATCTGTTTGAGCTGAAGCATGACAAAGGTGCTCTGGGAAATGACAATGTCCACAGCCTCGGGTGCGGTGCTCAACCAAGCCCTAGTTAGTAATGTCCATCCTTCAGATGGCGTTCAGCCTGCCAGCTGGGGCGCTGACACTCTCCACGCCCAGCGACCCTGTCAGCGCACACACACTCTGTATGCATGCCAACACTGCCTCCATTCTCCACTGTCTTCCCTTGCTCATTCCCACAGCCCCCATGAGATCTGCACCCTCCTCCCTCTCACAGGTGAGGAACCTGAGGCTTGGAGAGGTGATGTAATTTGCCCCAATCACACACTAAGTCTGGGTGTAGTGGAATGAATGCCCAGGTCTGTACTGTGCGACACTGGGACTCTCCTACCATTGTCCTGCATGGACAGACTGGTGACACCACCCCTGGGTGATACTGGCCAACCCCAGACCAAGATGGGAATGCAGACGCAGCCCATCAGGGCCAGGAGGCTGCAGACCCCAGAGGCACTGCATGTAGAAGGCCTCATCCTAGATGGAGGCTAGCCTCCCCTCTGAAGGCTCACCTTTCCTGTCCAGGGCTCCAGGAGGGCCCAGCTGTGCAGCCCAACAGGCCCTCCACCAAATACAGGCAATCGGATGGGCTCCGGGCCGTGATCTCCTTCCAACAGGCTGGGAGTCAGTCTCTCCTTGGAGGAGATAACTGGTGTGGTGGAAACAGCCCACCTGACTCGCTGCATGACCTTGGGCATGTCTCTGGCCCTTGCTGTGCCTCAGTTTCCTACAGTAAACAGGATCCAGTCCCTGCCTGCTCAGACACTCTGAGGCTGCCTCTCCAGTGTCATCCTCCCACCCTACCCGACAGGCCAGGGCCCGGAGCTGACGCCACACCCCGGCCCAGGCATATTCTGTCCCCACCTCAGGAGGTTGCTCTGTGGGTTGTGTGCAGGGTGGAGGGGCAGGGAGTGATTCATGGCTCTCTAAATCTCCTCGGAAACATGGGCTCCCTCCTTCCCCTCAGAGGAAGCGCGCGCCCTTGGTGCCACATGATACAGTGGATTAAAGAGAGTGGACCAGATTGGACCGGAAGGACAGCCATCGGTCCGGGAGTGCTGTGACCTTGTCCCAAGAGGACCGAAGAGTTTCCATGAGCTGGATCTCTCCCCGTGGGGTCCCGGAACCCGGCGTTACAAGGACGGCAGGAGAGGGACACCTGTGAGCTTTTCCGGCTCTTTAAAGGTGCAACTTCTTTTTTAGTATTCAGAAATATCATATTGATGTTTATATGCATATATATGTATATGTGTGTGAACACACACACTCACAGACACGTCTCCTTTTTTAAAGGATTCCAACCCTGTTCTCCCCAAGTCTTACCCTCTACTGATCTTTCAGGAATATTTAGGAGTCAGACATGGGTTCAGAGCTCAGCTCTAGGACCTTGGGCTGCTTATTTCTCTGAGCCTCAGTTTCCACATCTGTAAAATGGCACTTACTTCTTAGGGACATCATAAAAGGTCAATGAGCTTATCTACAGAAAGCATCTGGTATAACACCTATCACTCAGCAGGTGCTCAATTGCTGTTAGCTATGAATACTGTCATTATTATGATCAAGCTTAAACCTGAGCCAGTCAGGCACCCTCTCTGAGCCCCGTTTCTCTCAATAGGAACATAAGGATGAGCACCGTCCTCTGAGGTCAGCCCGGTGCTGGCATGCTGCACACATGGAGACAAACAGATTAAAGCTGAAACCCGAGGGAACCATCAGATTGCTTCATCTTAGTTTGTGAAACATCCAATATTTTCCAGGGGTAAGAGTTTTGGAACACTGTGTATAATATGATCTCCATTTTGGTTTTCATATGAGTTTGGATATGCATGGGGAAGAAAAGCCTGGAAAACTTCTCAATGAGCTAGTCGCCGAGGGCACCCCAGGCATAGACAAAGAGCTTGAGGGGACTCTATTTTCTACTCTCTAGACTCATTCCTTAAATAATAAGTATGAATTTCCTTACAACAAATATTCTTGAAGTTAGAAACAAGCATGCCTTTGCACTGTCAACTTCACTCCGACTCCCTCTGGGGAAGGGTCTGTGTCCCAAGCCCAGTGATGTGTCTGGGGTGAGGAAGTCAGAGGTGCTGGTTCTGAGCCTGGAAGCTAGAGCAGATGGCCAGTGTGCAAGTCCTGGCCCCACCCCTTGTTGGCTTGGGGACCTTGGGCAAGTCACTTAACCTCTCTGTACCTCCCTTTCCTTATTGATAAAATGGGGGTGATGACAGTCCCTATTCACAGGGCTGTTCTGTGTCCAAATCTTAGAATAGTGGGAAATGGATGGAAAGAGGGAAACCCATCCTTCTTGCTACCAGCGGCTCCTCTGCACGGCAGCCTTGGCCCAGCCCAGCCTGAGGGAGCGTGCAGAGCTCACTGGATCTGGAAATAACAGCGTGACATTTTCTGCTTCTCAGAGTTTCCACACACACAGATTTTCAGACACCCAACACTTGCTATTCCCTAGACCTGTACTATCCAATAGGGCAGCCACCAGCCACACATGGCTACTGAGCACTTGAAATATGGCTCTTTCAATTGAGCTGCAGGTGTAAAACACACACTGGATTTCTAAGATTTAAGACCAAAAAAAAAAAAAGAATGTAAAATTTTTCATTCATCATTTTTTCTATTGATTACATACTGAAATGATACTGTCTTGGATATACTGGGTTCAGTAAAATATATTCTAAAATTTCCTTTCTGTTTTTTTCTTTGGTGACTAGAAACTTTAAGAATTGCATATGTGGCTCACATTAGATTTCTATTGGATGTGGTGCACTTGACCATATGCTCTTTGAGGACCCTTCTGGGTCCCCAGTGCCTAGGACAGTGCTGGCACACAGGAATTGCCCCATAAATGTTAGCTGAATGAATTCACTATTCAGATGAAAGTCCACTTGCATATACTTCTGTATGTAGGTATATTTTTAAAACTAAGAATGTTATGTCACTGATGGTATATTTCCCAACCTCCTTATGAAATCTGTCTTTAAAAAATGGACCTGGTCTAAGAAAACATCCTGAACTGATGTTCAGCCAGATGTCCTGAGAGCATTCTGACAAACCCCAACACTGAAGGCTCTCCAGACACCTTCTCCCTCCTTCACCATCCTTGGTGGGGGTGTGAGAGAATGGACCAGTTCTTGTTTGTTGTCCGGATTCTGCATGGCCACCTTTCAACACTTTCAGGAACTCCTCTTCTAGAAAAAGATTGTTGCTAAACCAAAGCAACTTTGAAAGCAGAACCAACTTTTGGCCCCTTCTGCTGAGAATTCTGCTCAGGAGGATTTTTGTCTGTTTGTTTGCTCGAAGGAGTCCCTAAATTTAAAACACAGTTTGCCGGGAACCAGTCAGATTGAGCCCAGTACACACATCTCCCTTGGGGGAAGTCGGTGCCCAATCAGGGTCCCAGTAGCCATTTGGGACAGAGCCACCCTCTGATCCCAGGGCCCCGTTCCCACAGTCTCCTAATGGGAACAGGCTCCAGGAAAATTTCTCAGCAGATAGGTGTGCCAAGGCCCTTCAACACAAGGGAGAGGATAGGGCACAGCCACACCCAAGGCATCCCTCCAGGCTCCTCTGCTGGAGTATCTTCTGCCTGGAGGCCCCTCCTGACAGTAAAGTTGTGCCCTACTGGGTGTGCTCTTAGCTCCCTGTGCCCTGCTGTCATTACCTGTGAATGGTCTGTCCCCACTGAATGGCAAGTTCCATGAGGGCAGAGACTGGCTGTTGGGTTCCTGCTGGATTGGGTGCCTGGCATGTTGTAGGGGTCATTAGTGTATGATTGATGGATGGATGGATGGATGGATGGATAAATGGATGATGGATGGAGATGGATGGATGGATAGATGGACAGATAGATAAGGAGTGTGGGTTGGAGGATGGATGGATGGATGGATGAGTGAGGGTTGGAAGATGGGTACAAGGATAAAAGAATGAATTCTTGTAAGATGTCTTGTCCCTTGTCCTGAAAGAGGATTCATTTAGGCCATTTCTTATGCTCAAGCCACTTGACCCTCCATGAAAAGAACCCCAGCTTCCTAAGGTTTAGAGTAGACCTTAGAAGTTATGTAACAGCACCAAGGGCCCCCAGATCCTATTAGACTCTTACCAGGAGCCACTGAGTAAGTGCTTTGTACACATGACCTCGTTTAATCCCCCAGCAACCCATTTTACAGAGGAGAGACTGAGGCTCAGAGAGACTGTGCCAGCCCAAGGTCACCCAGCTGGCAAACAACGGAACAGGGTCCCAAATGCCACCAGGTTCTGCATGCCATTCTGGCCCAGCCTATGTGTGGCCGAAGGGTTCATTCCTCTTCCTTCCATATGTGTAGACTGGACTTGATCCTTGTTCCTTGGACTTGGCCATCTCTGCACCCACAGGTCCCAGCACATGTCCTGGTACACCACAGGTGCTTAGTAAATAGTTAGTAAATGGATAGCTCTTAATAACAAAATACAGAATCATGTATAGCGCTGTGGTCGCCCTTGCATCATCCTTACAATAGCCGCTCTCACACTTGAGCTGTATCAGGACCCCTGGAGGGCGTGTGAAACACAGATGGCCGGACCCACCCCCTGAGCATCTGATTCTGTAGGTCTGGGGTGGGGCCTGAGAATCTGCATTTCTAACAAGTCCTCAGTTGATTCCAATACTGCTGGTCTTCGGGTCCCACCTTGAGAACTGCTGCCTCACCACCACCCTATGAGATACCCACCAAAATCCACTGCTGCTGAGTCGATTTGGACTCCTAGCGACCCTATAGGACAGAGTGGAACTGCCCCATAGGGTTTCCAAGGCTGTAAATCTTTACAGAAGCAGACTGCCGCATCTTTCTCCCTTGAAGTGGCTGGTGGGTTCGAACTGACAACCTTCTGGTTAGAAGCCGAGCCTTTTAACCACTGCGCCACCAGGGCTACCCTATAAGATTGGTAATATTATTTTCCCCTTTACAGATGAGGAAACTGAGGCACAGAAAGGGTGGGTTAACTTGTCCAAACACCATCACAAATTCCACACCCAGAACTCAGAAGAAAGAGCCGGAAAAGCAAGGGAAGCAAAGTCTTGATCGGAGTGCTGTGGAGAATCACAGAAATCTTTTTTCAACAATGAAGCCAACATCAGTGACATGGAGCCCCTGGGTGATGCAAATGGTTAATGCCCTTGGCTGCTAACTGAAAGATTGACAGTTGGAGTCTACGCAGAGATGCCTCAGAAGAAAGGCCTGGTGATCTACTTCTGAAAAATCAGCCACTGACAACCCTATGGAGCTTAGTTCTACTCTGACACACAAGAGGTCACTATGAGTTGGAGATGACTCTATGGCAACTGGTATTGTTGACCTTCATGCAGGGGAAGGGCTGCCTGGAGAGGAAGAGTGAGAAAGAATCACAGTCCCCCTCCTCTGAGTCCCCTGCCCTCTGTCTTATCCCTGAGAACATCACCACAGTCTCCCTGTGGAATGGAGGACAAGGACCTCATTGTGTGGCCCCTCAGGCGGGTGAGGATAAGACGGCGGAGAGAACAAAGCTCAGCCTAGCACTTCACAGGAAGATGACTCTCTCTTAAAAGGGGTAGAAAGAGCTCACCAAATGAGTGTCCAGGGATTTCTTTCCAGTCTGGCCAGGAAATTCCACCTAATCAGCTGTTTCACTTCCCTCCCATGAAATCAGTGGAATTTCCTCTCATTAAACTTTTCCCAAACAAAGATTGCAAATGCTGAAGAGAGAATTGCAAAAGCTGTTCACTCATGCTGCTGCAGACTGGTGCAGAGTTCCTGGGCAGGAAGCTCTCGGAAGCAATAAATGTAGTTTGTGCATTACTTGATTCTGCAGAGTCTTCACACTGAGAGCTTCACTGAGGCATAGTCCGGCCCCAAGGGCCGGGAGGGTAGGACACAGACGTACCCATGAAGCCTGAAGCTTCAGGGGCCTTGGACATCTTGTATTCTTAATTTCACCTTCCTTTTCTAAAGAGGGCCCCTCAAATATAAAACCTTTAGGTCCTCCATAACCTGGGTCTGCACCTGGGTAAGTGTGATCATCACTCCCATTTTACATATAAAGGAACTGAGATTTGGAAAGGTGGTGCCTTGTTTGGCCATAGGCCCTGGGCCTCTGAACTCCAAAGCCCATGAGTTTTGTTCCACGAACAACAGCGATACTTGTGAGAATGAGCGTTGTGTACCAGAAACAGACTGGCAGCCCGAACCAGGGCTGGGTGCTTTCTGAAGAACATTCTGGAAGGGCATACCCAAAGCCCTGGAAGTCCACACAGCCTTTCACACAGAAATTTAACTTGTAGGGATTTAAGAAAACAATCATAAGTGTATATAGACATTCATCTATAAGGCTGTCCATCTTGGAGATGGCTATTCCACCAAAGCACGAAAAGAACCCAAATGGCCAGCAATTACGTGAAGTGCGGCACATTCATTTGATGCAATTCTATGCATTAAAAATGGTATTATGGGAGTAGATTTTAAGAGCAAAGGGGAAACCTTTATGATCTATAAGTGAAAATATAGATAAATGAACATACTTCTCATTTACTAAGGGCTTATTACTGTTAGGCACCAGGTTATGCATTATCTCAATTAACCCTCCCAACATCCCTATGAGATAGGGCCAGTTATTATCCCCAAATCACAGAGGCGAACACTGAGGCTCGGAGAAAAGCGGTAACTTGCTCAAGGTTACAAAGCTTGTAAGAGGCAGGGTCCGGGTCTGTTGGACTCCTGACTCTCTGCTCTCATTTTCTAGTCATTATAATTTGATCCTCTTTGTTTTCGTAAAAAAAGAAAAAAAGCACACACACATTAAGGCTTGGAAGGATACATATCAAAAATCTGATAGCAGTTCCCTTGGCTGATGGGTTATCGATTGTTTTCTTTTGTGCTTATCTAATGTTTCTCAATTTTTTACAGAAACATGCATTCGTAATAGGAAAAAAAATTTCCTATTTTGAAGAAAGAAAGGAAGATAGGAGAAAACCACAGGCTTGTCCTGGTTGTCCTGGAGAGAACCAATGTGAGTCTACCCAATTTTATTGTAAAGGTAACATGGTTGGCACCCCACCCCAGGTCCCCTGAGTGGCCACCACCGGCTGTGGTGGGAGCCCGGAGTCAGACCCCGCCCTACCTTTCTGACTGAACACCATTCCTGAGTGAGCCCACGTAGTTCTTCTTCTTGTCGACAGGCATCACGTCCACGTAGCCCCCGTGCTCATTCCTGATAATGCCCGCATGCACCGCTGTCATGCAGATGCTGGAAGTCTGGGAAAGCAGGAGGAGCTATGATCAGTGTCCACCTGACTGGGCCGCCTGGGTGGTGGGGTGTGGACCATGGCAGCCCCTAGAAATAAACATGGCTACTGTGCTGGGTTGAATGGTGTCCTCCAAAAAGACATCTCCAAGTCCTAACCCCTCCGGTGCCAGTGGATGTGACTTTATTTGGAAAAAGGGTCTCTGAAGATGTAATTAAAGTAGAGCTCTTGAGATGAGATCATCCTGGATTGGGGCGAGACCTAAATCCCAGGGTAAGAGTCCTTATAAGAGAGAAGCAGAGGGAGGGTTGAGACTGAGACTTGAGAGGAAGACCGTATGAAGATGGAGGCAGAGATTGGAGTTTGATGAGAGTCCCTGGGTGCTGTAAACAGTCAACATGCTGGGCTGCTAAGTGAAAGGTTGGAAGTTTGAGTCCACTCAGAGGCACCTTTGAAAAAAGGCCTGGCAATCTCTTTTCAAAAACTTAGCCATTGACGTCTGGGGTCTTAAAAGCTTGTAAGCAGCCATCTAAAATGCATCAATTGGTCCCAACCACTTGGAGTAAAGGAGAATGAAGAACACCAAAGACACAAGGAAATTAGTAGCCCAAGAGACAGAATGGGCCACATAAACCAGAGACTTCATCAGCCTGAGACCAGAGGAACTAGATGGTGCCCAGCTACCACCAATGAACGTCCTGACAGGGAACACAACAGAGGGTTCCATGGAGCAATAGAAGGATGGGGTGCAGAACTCAAATTCTAGTAAGAAGAACAGATTTAATGGTCTGACTGAGACTGGAGGCGCCCCAGAAAGCGTGACCCCTGGACTTTCTATCAGCCCAGAACTAAAACAATTTCCGAGGCCAACTCTTCAGACAGGGATTCGACTGGACTGTGGGACATAAAGTGATACTCGTGAAGAGTGTGCTCTTAGTCAAGTAGATACAAGAGATCAAAGGGGCAGCTTCTGTCCAAAGGTGAGATGGGAAGGCAGAGAGAGTTAGGAGCTGGTTGAATGGTCATAGGGAATCAGGGGTGGAAAGGAGGAGTGTGCTGTTGCTGATGGGGTGAGCAATTAGGGTCTCATAACAATGTATGCAAAAAAAATTTTGTATGGGAGACTAACTTGAAATGTAAACTTCATTTAATTACAACAATTAAAAAAAAAAAACTTAGCCATTGACAACGCTACTCTGACATACATGGGGTCACCATGACTTGGAGTCGACTCCACGGCAACTGGTGGTTTAAGTCTGATGACCTGAAATTATACAGGAAGTAGAATCTCAAGGGGAATCACTCCACTGACATTTTGACAACATGCTGGACCAGGCTTCTTCAATAACAAACAGATGAGGACAGGGGTCGTTGGCCCCAGACTGTGAGTGTTCGTGAGGCCTGAGGCTGCAGGCAGAACTGTGTACGTCTGTAGGTTCTGCACAGACTTTCCTGATCTTAGCACTGGAGTCCTGTGTCTGGGAAGCACACAGGACAGCTGTCTGCACCACTGTAGGAATGGCGCGGGGGGTGGCTTCTGACCTCTTCTAACTTCACGAGGGAGAAGGAGAGTCAAGATCAACAGCCCAAGACTGATTTCTATGAGGCGGAGGTCAGACATGCCTCCTCTCTCCGCCATCTTTACCATTCTGACACCAACTGTCCCTCCCACAGCACTCTACTTCTCTGCTGGGTTTGATAATTCATTGCAATGGCCACACAGAACTCAAAGACAATACAATTATGGGGATTATTAGGGAAGTAACAGTTACAACTCAGGTTCCGGAATGCTCAGGATACAGTTCTTCCATCAGGACAGCCTCTTCTCAGCCATGCCTGCAGGCAGGTCTCTCTCTGGCCCTCAGCCTGGCCTCTGCCCTGCTCAGGCTAGTGTTACAAAGCTCTTCTAGCTCTGCTGATAAGTGCCCAAGGCACCCTACTCTGCCAGGAAGCCTCCACCAGAAGGTGCTCAGCTCTAGCTAGCTCCACCAAGTGCCTCGAGGCACTCAACTTTCTCACTCCGTGGGCTGGGAAGCCTATCATGCCATCTCCTGCCCGTCTCCTGCCAGTCACCTTGTTCTGCTGCTGCTGTTTTTCTGCCACTGCTAGTCATCTTGCTGTCTTTGGTTTTACAGCTCTCTCTCTGTCTCCTGGGTCTAGGAGGGTCTCAGGGATCCCAGGTCCAAAGAACGTGCTCTGCTCCTGGCTCTTCTTCCTTGGTGGTGGTGAGATCCTCTCTTCTCACTTCTGGGATGGTTCATTTTAACCCTAGCAGGATGGCAAAACTGACCAATCCCGTTGGTTGGCCACTATTACCTTATTTGCACAGTCACAAGACCGTGGCAAGAAAGGTCATATGAAAGTGATCCACCACGCTGCAACCACCAAGCCTTTTCTTGGAGAAAGGATCCATATCTTTCCGATTCTCAAAGGCGTTCATGTCCCCAAAAGGTTAAGAAGCAGTGGCTTCGCATCCATCTCAAAGAGAGGCAGGGAGACCAGCTAATGGTCATCTCAGAATTCCTCTCAGGTCACTGTTAGTGGGGGAGTTTTGTAAACAGGCACAAACACGCTTATTGTCCATATAGATGATGTAGGGATCGGCCCCCTTGATTGAGAGACCACATTTGTCTCACACCTCTGTGACAGTCCTCCCCTCCCCTCCCTGAGGGCTTCTGGACACCAGTGAATCAGGAGCTTTCTGTGATAATATCAGGCTGTGGGCTGTGAGTCTGAGAACCTCACCACGGCCAGATCTTTCTCAGTTACCAATGCACGCTTGGCACACCCTGGTGCTGGCAACACTTTCTTTCTCTTTCTGCCTTCCGCCCATACCTCTCCTCTCGCCAAGCTTCTGCAGAAGGTACAGGGTGTCCACTGGAGGTTTGTTAACACCCGATGTCAGCAAGAACAAGGATGGGGCCCAGCGTCTGGCCTCAGAGAAGCTGGAAGCCCATCCTTCCTCCACCACTTACTTGCTGCCTGTGACCTGTTTTAACCCCCAAGCCTCTATTTCCTCAGTATCAAGTGGGGATTATCATAGTAACATTTTTCAGCATTGGCCATACCGGACCCTGTTCTAAGCATTTCACAGATATAGATACAGTAATAAAAAAAAAAATCCAAACCCATTGCTGTCGAGTTGACTCCAACTCATGACAACCCCATGGGTGTGAGAGTAGAACTGTGCTTCATAGGGTTTTCAAAGGCTGATTTTTCAGAAGTAGATTGTCAGGGCTTTCTTCCGAAGTGCCTCTGGGCGGACTTGAACAGCCAACATCTCAGTTCACAGCCTTAGGAATATATAAATGAACCAGACCCAGGCCCTGCCCTCAAGGGGCTTATATTCCAATGGCTTATATTTAAACCTAGAGAAGTAAACTGACATGTGCTGTCTAATGGACTTTTGACATTTATGGTTATTCAAAGTCTTTTCAACATTCTCCACTTTCTGATAGATAAAAAAAAAAAAAAAAAACAGTTGCCATGGGGTCATCTCTGACTCATGGTGACCTGCGTGTCAGAGTAGAACTGATTTTTTGGAAGTAGATTGCCAGGCCTTTCTTCCAAGATTCCTCTGGGCAGGCTGAAGTCTCCAACCTTTCAGTTAGTAGCCCAGCGCTTAACCATTTGCACCACCCCAGGACTCCCACTGACATAGTAATCGCCCACTAACTCTACAAGATAGGTATTCTTATTCCCTCTTAACAGATGGGTAAACTGAGGTTCAGGGAGGCTAAATGACTTGCCCAAAGACATTATGCTGGTTAACAGCAGAGCCAGGACTGCCACCCTCCAGAGCCTGCAATCTACACGCTCCTCTATACTGGGTAATAATAGTGAAGCCCTCCAAGAGTCATCATAAAGACTAAATAAGATGAAGGGCTTAACGCAGGCTGGCACATAGTAAGTGCTCAATAAATGTTAGTTGGTCAGACAAATATCACTGCCATAATCATCACTCACCGTCATCAACAATTCTCAAGGGACTTTCACTCTAGCCCAGTGGTCCTCAAAGTGGGACCTGCAGCACCAGCATCTCTGGGGAGCTTGGTAGAAACGGACACTCTCAGGTCCCTTCCCAGACTCACTGAATCAGAAACACCGGGAGTAGGGCCCGGAAATCTGTTTGAACAGAACTCCACAGTGTGAGAACTCATCTAAACACGAGAAAGACCGGTAGGACAGATAAGAAGGCTGAGGCTGAGAGTGGGGAAAGGCTTGTCCAACATTCCACAACTAATGGATGTCATGGCTGGGGCGGAAACTCAGGACTCCTGGCCCAGGCGTTGCTCTTTTGGACACACCCTGATGCTTTTCCTGCCTGCGGCTGACGTGTGGGGTCCCTGTACTCTCCCCAAAGTGAAAGGTGTGCCAAGTCGTGGGCTCCTGGGGAGCAGGCTGCACTGCAGGCACTGTTAGGCCCTTCACAGTCTGGAGATGACGCTCCCAAAATAACTCTCAGCTAAACAGACATTTTCCAGAAGACTCACCATTTCCCAGAGTACAGAGTGACCTAGAAACTAAGGCCAGAAAAGGACCTCTGACATGGAAGTGGCTTCCTTCCTCCCTTCTTTCTCTTCCTTTCTCTCTCTCTCTTTCTTTCTTTCTCCTTCTTCTTTATCTTCTATTTTGAAGAGCTGTTTAAATAGTGACTGCTGTAGTATCGTTATTTATGTATTTACTCAACAAGCATTGATTGAGCAACTACTGTGTGCCAAGCCCTGCCCTGAGCACGGTGGTTCCAAAAGCTCAAAACCCCCTCAAAACTAGTGAGCAAGTTAGGTAAAGACTGCGTATAGGTTTTCGCCCACATGCCAGTTCACATCGGTGTGATTATGAGCACGGGTACATTCAAGCAAGGCACTAAAGAGGAGGAAGATAACAGAGCCTAAGGCCAGACACACCTTAAGTGAATCTCACCTCTGCCACCTACTAGCTGTGTGATGTGGGGCAGGTTATTCTGAGCCTCAGTTTTCTACTCTGTAAAATGGGGATGACGATGCCTGTAGATGGTGTTTTCAAAGCACCTAAAACATAGTAGGTGTCGAATGAAAGGCAGCTTTTTATTATTACTATGTTTTCATCAATTATGGTGTTGGCGAAGAATACTGAATATACCATGGACTGCCAAAAGAATGAACCAATCTGTCTTGGAAGAAATACAGCCAGAACGCTCCTTAGAAGCAAGGATGGTGAGACTTCATCTCACATACTTTGGTCTTGTTATCAGGAGGGATCAGTCCCTGGAGAAGGACATCATGCTTGGTAAAGTAGAGGGTCAGCAAAAAAGAAGACCCTCAAGGAGATGGATTGACACAGTAGCTGCAACAATGGGCTCAAGCATAACAATGATTGTGAGGATGGCGCAGGACCGGGCAGGGTTTCGTTCTCTCATACATAGGGTCGCTGTGGGTTGGAACCGACTCGATGGCACCTAACAACAACAACAGTGTTTTCATCAAGTTATCCTTGTATTTCTAACTTTTTGTTTTGTTTCGTGTATTTAGCTGCTATGTTGTTCGACGTGTTTAGGTTTGATTTTCCTATCTTCTTCACATATTGTACTTTTGTGCCCTTGAGTAATGAATTTCTTTGTCCCATTGAGTAAGTTTAACTTTGATTTCTACCTTATCAGATAATAATATTACCACTCCGGATTTTTGTTGTTTGTTTGTATTTGGCTGGAATCACTTGGTCCATCTCTATTTTTCTCTATCTTTTAATAGCAAAATTTGGTCAAAATATTTAGAGTAACAATTAGATATATTATTTTACTCCTTCATTTATATTTTAGAACTCAATTTTGGCTCAATAGCTTTCAAGAAGAACAAAGACTCATTAAAAATGAAAAGAAAAAAGTGGAGGAAGAAAAAGGCTAGCCATGAAAGTGGCTTTGAACCTACAAAACTCAGTGGCTTCTGTGAGTCATGTTTATAGGAAACAAGACAGATGGAGGCAAAGACGGTGGTAGTGGGTGGGGGAGGGCCGTAAAAATGCAGATGAGGAAAGGCTGAGTAAAATGTCATCTGGGGATGAATGATGCTGATCTAATCACAGAATTCCACATCACACAGCCTTTCAGGGGCAGAGCTGTGACCACAGTCACATCTTCTGGGTAACCAGACTCCCAAATTCTAGGTGCCTAGAGGAGGATGGACTATGTTGTGGAGTATCCACTTGAGAAAAATCAGACTAAAGCTTCCCTGCTAAAGTTAGGAAGGGAAAATGGAAGAACAGACACCAATATAATGAGTGGTTGTCGATGAATAGTAAACTAGACATAATCTGTATTTTCTTCTCTGTGCTTTTAGCTAAGTGTGTGTATAACCCAAACTGACTATAGTGGGCAGAGTGGATCAGTATCCATAAGTGCATCGGTAGAGCCAGAAAGATTATTAAATGTCTGACAGAATGCAGTATGTGGAGCATGAAAGCCTCCAAAATTATAAATGCATGTTCAATGAGGAAGCAGAATTCAAAACTATTAAAATTACAGAACAACCAAAATTGTAAAACTATTGAAATAGTTGGGTAAAATGAGGCACACTTGCATTTGCATTCAGATGCATAGGTAGGTGGAAGTACTAGTATCTCTGCAAATGGAACCACTAGGGCACTGATGACAGAAATGAGTGGGCTAAATTTAGCTAGAGAGGCTGTAATGAGAGCTCAGGTGTACTGGGTTGAATAGTGTTTCCCCCAAAATTCATGTCCACCTGGAACCTCAGACTGTGACCTTATTTGGAAACAGGCTCGTTGCGAATGTAATTAGTTAAGATGATGTCATACTGGATTAGGGTGGGCTCTGAATCCGAAACTGGTATGCTTGTAACAATGCCATGTGAAGACCCAGGGAGACAAAGAAGTCCATGTGACAACGGAGGCAGAGATTGGTGTGATGTAGCCACAAGCCTATAAAATTGCCAACGATTGCTGGCAACCACGAGAAGTTAAGAAGAGTCAAGGAAGTATTCTTTTCTAGTGCCTTTAGTGGGGGCATGGCCCTGCCAACACCTTGATTTTGGACTTGTAGCCTCTCAAACAGTGAGAGGATAATTTTCGGTTGTTTTAAGCCAACCATTTTGTGGTAATTAGTTATGGCAGCTGCAGGAAACGAACACATCAGGTTTCTGGTATCCAGACCTTGAAACGTTGTTCCTGAGGTCTTAACAGGTTCTGAGAGGTGGTCATTGAAAATGGCAGCATACTTACATCTGCATAGATGTTGGTTCCAAACACAGGAACCCAGTAGGACGGCTCGTCTTTGCAGTGCGCGGGACAGCGGACTCTGCCAACAAGAAGCATTTATGGGCTGGTTACCATCAGCAGCGCACAAAAACTCTTGAGAGGCAGCTGGCTCTCTTTATTTGAATTTTAGATCTTTTATTTACGTACTTAGATGAAGGGAAACTACCATACTGTTTTACTCTTTAAGAAAAATATGTGTCTCCCATGCTAGCAATAATAAAGATATTTTTCCTCTTCTTAAAGAGTGCATATAGAATTAAACACACACACGCACACACACACACACAAAGACACAACCAAAAAGGTGAAAGAGAGTAAAAATCTGAGAGATGTGAGTATGGAATTGTGAGAGATCCTGCCTCCCATTCTTAGGTGTTGGCCAGTTCATACTGTGGGTACATCATGGAGATTATAATCAATAGACTATTTTTTAAGGCCACTTCCCTGTATGGGAGAGGAAAGGGTGGAGGGGCCTCAGCTTGGTGATCACAGAATATTTCAGGGAGGGGGCATTGATAACTTGAGACAGAAACGATTGTGTTAGACACCACAGCCCTACCAGCCACACAGGGGATGAGGAGAGTGCCTTGAGCTGGAAATGGGTAGGCCTTAGATGGTTTAAGAGAGCCAAACTAGCAAAGCACGTGAGCTCTACTTAAGAAAAGGTCCTTTGTGTTTATCTGGAACAGTACACTATGGGCTGGAGCCCAGGGACCAAGAAACCAAAATGGCGGCCAGAAGCCGTCTGGCCCTGAGACAGGCAGGATTTACAGAGGAAAGAAAGCTAGACAAAGGGATTGAGATGTTGTAACAGTTCTGGGCAGGAAGAGGAGGGTGGGGAGAAAAGATTGTTAGATGTGTTAGGCATGCATGTTTGTGTGCTTCTTCTTTTTTTTTTTTTTTTTTTAAAAAAAAGGTGTATTTGAAAGTCTAGGAATGTTCTTTTCCAACTTCTTTTGGATGGTAGGTCAGGATCTTATATTTTGGATACTCATACTACATCAAGTTTTTCTTTTTATTTGTATTTTCTGAAACAATTTCCTTCTGCTTCTCTTTAATATTCAGGAAAATCTACTAAAAGGTTGTTACCCCCACTTGAACATTCAAGGGCATCAGCATGGTGTTAAGGGTGGCAGTGAAGCTGTGAGAAAGCCCCAAGGGGAAGGCAAGTAGCAGAGGAAAAGTAGTCAGGGATCCCATCAGTCTCCTCTCCGTAACCAGGCATCCTCCCCGCGCTCTTTCCTGCTAGGACCTTGGGGTCTCCACCCATTGTTTTCAAAGTCAGTCATTCCCCACAAGAATCCAGAAGTCTCCAAGCCTGGGATAAGGGCTCATGGGATACATCACCCAGCCTCAGAGTTAGCTGTCACTATCCTTAGAGCTTTCAACCCAGGGTACCAGGAGCTTCCCACTGTATTTCCAACTTTACAATGGAGGTAAGTCAGAAAGCTTGCTTTGAAAGACAGTTTTGCTTCCCTGTATATTTTCTGATGGCTGAGAAATTTCTAGATGACAAATGGGTAACTCCAAAAAACTTAAGACCTGTTCAATCAAAGGTTGCTCCTCTGCCAATTAAAATAAGAAGTATATTTTCTTTTTCCCCCTCTCCAAGGTGATCTACTGGTACTTTAGAGAGAAATACTACCAGGATAGCCCTTATTTTATGTAAGATGCAGCATCCTCCAAGAGCCAGTTCATTGCGGTCTGGGCAGATACATGTAAAACCTTTCCCTTGGATAACAAATCATGGTACCGCCATAGAATGCGCTGCTACTCAGCACCACAGACTACATGGCTGCATCTCAAATGCACGATGCTGAGCAAAAGAAGCCAGACACAGACGCCTGTGTACATGATGGCTTCATTTGTGTGAAATTCTAGAAAAGGCAAAGTTACAATGACACAAAAAATATCGGCAGCTGTCAGGGACTAGGGGTGGGAGGGGAGGGATTGACTACAAGGGAACTTTTTGGGGTGATGAAAATGTTCTATATCTCAGTTGTGTTACATGACTGTATACATTTGTCAAAACACATCAAGTCGTATCCTTATAACTGGTGAATTTTATTGTGTGCCAGTTATACCTCAATAAAGCCGATAAAAAAAAAAATTTCTAGAGTGACCCACAGAAAATACTACAGATCAAGTACAAGAAATAATGAGCTAATTTAAAGAGAACAAGTGATGCCCAGCTTCCAGTATTTCTAAAACTGATTCGAGAAACCAAGAATGGCAAACCTCAAGGTCTGAATGGGTTAGGGAAGAGTTTAGTGGCAAATGAAGTCATTCATACACATGAAAATACTCTCTTGAGTGAGCTGCAGCAATCAAGTGGGACAAAATCGTTCTCTTACTGAAGTTCTCTAGAGCTTCTCTAGGTTTCTTGGGCCTAGGTGCACACGGAATCATCTAGGAAGCTTTTAGAGAATGCTGATGCCGCTGCCTGGCCCACCTCTAGAGATTTGGATTGAATTGGTCCAGGGATTTTTATTTTTATGCTCCCCAGGGAATTCCAGCATGCAGCGAGGGTTGAGAACCACTGATCTATGGAAAGATCTACTGGGTTCCTGCCTGAACGTGAGCAACCATCTTCCAGAGTGGGCACGTGTAAGGGCCACTTCTAGAACATGGTGTGCTTCTCTGCCATGAGATGACACCCATCCAGCATGGAGCCACCTTCTCTTGGCCACAATGTACAAGAAATCAGACCCCACAGCGAGGCTCAGAGAGGAAGTAATGCCCCCACCCCTCTCGTTTCTGCTCCCTTGCCTCACCTTGGGCAGTGTGTGGTCGGCTTCTCAAATGGACAGAGTTGAGCAACGGTGGTGTAGCAATCCAGGTCCTGCACTGTGAACAGGAACATGCCGAGAAAGGGTCAGGTCCCAGCAACCTGGGCCTCGGGCTACTGGCCTGTGAAATAGGTTGCTGGACAATGGGGTCCTATAGGCTCACTCGGTTGGGTTGGAATCCAGCAGACACCAAGGTCCTTCATGTAGGGCCTAAGTGTGCTGACACGTCAAGGATCTCACCCGCAGTGGTTTCTCGGGGACTAACAATACTTCTCATCTGAACAGTGCTTTCTTTTCAATTTTAAGGCCTTTCTCTGGCCCTATCCCATTAGATCTTGATGATAGCTGTTATTGCAATTATACATGCAAGGAAACCAAGGCTCAGAGAAGCTGAGAGACACTGGAGATGTCATAGGCCACGGCAAGAACCAGCGTTTGGAGTCCTAGTCTAGAACTCTTTCCATGGCACAGAGCACCACCTGTGTCTGATCGCTGCCAGTCCACCCCTGCTGCCAGGCAGGCGACTCCTTTCTTGAAGGCCATATATCGTGTTTAACAACAGACATAAGAAAATGGTTAAAATACCGGCCACTTATCCTCATATAGTTCAAGGGTCAGCAAACTTATTCTTAAAGAGCCAGATAGTAAATGTTTTCATTGTTGTGGTCCATGTGGTCTCTGTTGCAACTGCTCAACTTGCTGGTAGAGCAGAAAGCAGCCATAGACAATGTGTAAATGAATGTGCCTGGCTGTGTTCCAATAAAACTTTATTTACAAAACAGGCGGTGGGCATATACTGAGAATGGCAATGTTAGCAGGTATGCTAAACATTAAACCAATAACTAAAGGGAATGAACTGTGCAGGGAAATCCAAGATAACCTGTGGATTATGGTCACATAAAAGACCAGCCAGCTTACCTTTTACTTCTGACACCATGAATGAACTGGAAGCTTTGTATTTGCTGCAAAAGAAAACGTCAGGAAATGGTAAACACAAACAGAATTGCTTCTCAGAGCACACACTGGCTCCTGTACTAATTTTATTTACAGACTTGACTTTACATGTTCCTGGTTGTTTTCCACCAGGCTGAAAGCTCTGAGAACCCTCTAGAGCAGGGCTTCTTAGCTTTTTTTGTGCCGTGGACCCCTCCATTGGCACACATGAAGCCTGTGGACCCCTTCTCAGAATAATGGATTTACCGTGCATAAAATAAATTCAAAAGATTACAAAGGAAATCAGTTACCAAGTATTAATGTCATCAGCAAAGTATGAAAACAAGTTCGTGTTGGAGGAATTGCTGTGTTTCTTTGGTAATGCAATAAATAACAAACTCTATAGGCGAGTCTAAGCAGTACTGCCATTTCAAGGTGGGGATGAGCGGAGAGTGTTTTGAAACATCTGCAGCACCTGGATATCTATCGGTGAGAGTCACCTGCCAATACTACTCTGGTTTGTGGCCAACATTCATAATTGAAGGAAATACTACTTTTCAATGAGAGGTTGGTGAAAATAAAGTTGTCGTTTTCTTTGCATCGATGTTCACAGACCCCCTGAATTCTAAAATGTGAAGAACCGCTCTGGATGCAAAGTTGGCCATTGGAAGGGGCCAGAAGTCCCTCCAGGATAAAGGCTCCACCCAGCGCAGGAACTGAGTCCTTTGCCAAGCTCACGAATGGTCGCTGCCTGTACTCAGTTTTACTATGGCCGGCATTGCAGTCACACTGCAATATCTCAGTGGATACTTCCATTGCTTTCATTTGGACATCCCTGCGCTTTGTCTAACTAACTTCCCTCCCTTAAGTTCATAAGGCAGGTCTGTCTGACCCCACAGCCCCTGCTGTAGACTGCTGGGCTCCCCAGGCTCCAGGACCACCTGTGCCACTAAACCCATACAAAGACCAAGACACGAGCACCCAAGAGATCTGACCTCTCCCTCCACCACCCAATAAGTCAGAACGACCAAGATGGTCTACCTATTGTCCGCCACATACTTATGTGGAAAACATTGCCTTAGAAGAAAAGTAAGCATATTTTGAAAATGAAAAGCATCATTGTCTAGGGAGTAAGAAAAAGTACTAATCAAGAATTACCCTATATGTTATTGTTCACTTTATAGGCCTGTCTATTATTTGGCTGAAAGGTAATCTCCGGGAATGGGTTTCCTCCATGTCTTTTTGTAGTTTGATAGCTTATTTCTTTTTATTGCGGAATAATACTTCATTGTGTGTATATATCACAGTTTGTTTGCCCTTTCACCTATTGAAGGATATCTTGGTTGCCTTCAATTTTGGGCAGTAATGAATAAAGCTGCAGGTGTTTATGTGGAAAAAAAAAAAAAAGGCCAGATTTACTGGCCTAAAGGAGACTGGAGAAACCCCAAGAGTATGGCCCCCAGACACCCTTTTAGCTCAGTGGTGAAGTTATCTCCGAGGTTCGCTGTTCAGCCTGGGAGTGGACAGCCCCGTAAAACCAAATGAGACTAACGAGGTACAGTAGTCCAGTGACAAAGGCCAGAAGGCAGAAGGGGCAAGCAGTTGGTGATAGGGAACCCAAGGTTGAGTAAGGATATTGTTGATGTGTTGTGAGATTGTTAACCATTGTCATAGGGAAACATTTGTAGTAATTGTTAGATGAGAAACTATTTTGTTCTGTAAGCCTTCAGCTTCAGTGAGAATAACAGCACAACTGGAAGAGCGTAGTCAATGTCACTGAACTGTGCATGTAGAAAGTTTTGAAATGGTGTATCTTTGGCTATGTGTATTTTCACCAAAAAAAAATGGTTGAGAAGTTAGAGGGTTGACATGTTGTGGGGTTGTTAACCAATGTCAAAAACAATATGTGTACTACTGTTTCATGAGAAACTAGTTGTTCTGTAAGCCTTCACCTGAGTACAATAAAAAAAATTTTAAAAAAACCAAAAAAAAAAAGAATTACCCTATACACTCATGGAAATCATCAACTGTTAATAATGGCGCATCTAAAGAGTTCTCAGTGTCTGGGCAGGTGGAAAAGGCAGGATTCCAATTCAACCAAATTAAAAATACACATAAAAAAATCCCACAGGAATGCAGTATGCTAAACTGTCCATAGTGGCAATTTCTGAGTTAGGGATTAAGGTAATCTTTTTTTTCCTGCTTCTTTCTATTTTTTAGGACTTTTTGATGTTTCCACAATAAGCTCATAACTGGGAAAAAATGTTTTAAGGAATCCTGGCCACACAGTAGGAGGTCCTGGGTGGTATAAATGGTTAATGCACTCAGCTGCTAACTGAAAGGTTGGCAATTCAAGTCCACTCAGAGGTGCCTTGGAAGAAAGGCTTGGTGATCTACTTCTGAAAGATCACAGCCATTGAAAACCCCCTGAAGCACAGTTCTTCTCCGACACACATGGGGTCGCCATGAATTGGAATCAACACGACAGCAACTGGTTTGTTTTGGTCACAGAATAGTCACCTCAAAGACCCCACGCCGTGCCTCTCCGACTTCACGAAAAAGGGGACCTTCCCGTTCCTGGTGACGTCCACAAGGCCTCCTTTGTCGTCTATGATTCCGTAGTGAATTGCAGCGCGGCATATGCTGGATGACTGGGGGGTGGGGGCACAAGACCATAAATATATTCTGAATTAACCTTTGTCAACAATCTTTTTCAGAAATACCCAAGGTGTTTGTCCTCACCCCACTAAAAGCCAAAAAGACAGGATAAAGCTCACTCCTTCCGACCCTTTCCTTTCTCTATAACCACGTCTTTGTTCCTGGGGTTGCTTATCTTAAAAAGCTCATGTGAGTTGCTTTACAAACTAAGAACAGTGACAAATAGCCCTTTCTCCCCCTCCAGTCGAGCATATTAACACAAGTTCTGAAGTGGAGACAGCTCTGCCTTGGGGTCAGCCCTGGATTCCAAGAGTGGCTTCACGAGTCTGTGAGCCATGAGTCTGCGCGGATCAATCGTCCAAATGTAAGGTTTTACTCAGAAGGGGAAAGAAGCACTTTTCCTATTAAAACCACCAACCTTGTTTAAAAATACACGAGCCATTTAAAGAAGCATCGGCCACACTTACACTTTCATAATAGAGAGTTCCAAAAATCTTTGCCTTGTTGTTCAAACAGCCTGCTGGACACTGGTACCTGGTGGAGAAGAAGTAAAACGAGTTTCAGAGGCAAGCACATTGATGAAATCGCACAGTGAATTTATCGTTTTCTTCTTCAATAGCTCTATTATTATACATAAAGAAGCTTCATTTACAATCTATTATTTCCGAACAGGTCATAATTTACCCAGGCCCAGCCTGCAGTTTATATCCACATGAACACAATTATAAATTCAGTTTGCCCTTCTTAAAGACTACTTTCACCTGCTTAAGGCCAGCACTATGGGTGAAGACGAAGATACAGACAATTCAAAGACGAAACACAAATGGCTTCAATGCATGCAAAACGTCCAACATCACTCATCAAAGAAGTGCAGATTAAAGAGAGACCACATTTTCCATGTATCAAACGGCACGGGTTTTTTAATGTCATAAAACTCAGTGATGGTGTTCATGTAGGGAAGAATACTCCTGCACCCTGTCTAAATTACTCTAACCTTTCCAGAAAGCTTTAAAAATTCATACCCATTGACTCTTGAATTTCTGTCGTAGGTGTATATCCCAAATAAAAAGTCAGAAAACAGACCAATATGTATATTCTGACAATTTCTGGAGAGTTTGAGGGCTCCCCTTTTGTGTTGATATGCCTTTCTGTACCAAACTCATCTGAGGATGCTTGTGTATATGTACACACATATTCCAACAGGTTCTAATTGTGAAAAGCTGGAAATGAGTTACTAGGTGTCAAAAGGAACGGCCACACACACTTTTTTTTTAGTCGCATGTCAGAGTATTATGCAGTCACTAAAAATGAAGTCTTGCGGAATATTTATTGGTGGTGGAAAATATTAAGTGAAAACAGTAACAAACATAATTGCAAAATTGGCCTCATCAGTGCACAGAAAAAAGACTGGAAGGAAATATACCAAATTGCTACCAATATTGGTGAGATTCTGGGACATTTACTTCTTTATCCTTTTTTTGTTATTTTGTTTTTCCTAAATTCTTTACAAGGAACAAGAATACCTTTTAAAATCAGAAAAAAAGCCCAGTAAACATAGAGAGAAAACTGCTGTGTCAGATCATGGCATGGCCTAGGTGAGAGAAACAGCAAGCGTTGGTGTGTTTGCAGGTGGGATGAGTTCTAATTCTTAACTGTCTTCTCCCTGCTTGGGGAGTGCCCCGTCCACCTCTGCCTCTGATGATGCTGTTTGTCTGGTGAGAGGTGGTCTCCAAACCTTGTTAATTTTTTTTGCAATGAGTACTCAGGTGTGATCCTCTCATGAAGAGCCTGGAGTGCAGAAAGCGCCACCACCACAAAAGGGCAACCCTGGACCGCTCCAAAAATCACACACCCATTAGTTTGTGTAGTGAACACCTCTTTCTGGGAGCTGCTGGCTTTCTTCCCAATGTACCCAGCACAAAACCAAAACTCCAAACCAAACCAGCTGCCATGGAATCAATTCCGACTCCTGGGAACCGCATGTATGTCAGAGTAGAATTGAGCTGCACAGGATTTTCAATGGCTGATTTTTCTAAAGTAGATTGCCAGGCCTTTCTTATGAGGTGCCTGAGACTTGCAAATGTTACCCTAACATTGTACACAGGGACACAGCAGGCTTTAGGTATAGCTATTCTACCTCTGTACTTCTTGGAAGAAGTACAGCCAGAATGTTCCTTAGAACCAAGGATGGTGAGACTTCATCTCACATACTCTGGGCATGTTATCAGAAGGGACCAGTCTCTGGAGAAGAACATCATGCTCAGTAAAGTAGAGGGTCATCAAAAAAGAGGAAGACCCCCAACAAGACGGATTGACATAGTGGCTGCCATGATGGGCTCAAACATAGCAACAATTGTGAGGGTGGTGCAGGACTGGGCAGGGTCGCTATGAGTCAGCACCAACTCAATGGCACCTAATATCCACAACATTCCACCACTGATCATTGCCACATCTTGCTCATTGTACCAGCAAGTTAACTGGTTTGACTTTTGCAGTAGCTGCAGACCCATGACAGCTTTGCCTGGGACAGTGCACGAACCTACCAAACAGCCTTGTCACACATCCTGGGTTGTCCAAAGTCTGCTTCATAACACTCATGCTGAAGTCTGAATGAAGTATTCTCCTACACACTACACCCTAAGTCCCCATGGTAGCACCCAGGACCCACCACCTTCTCACTTTAAATAACTGGATTCAGCTTCAGATGTGCAGATGCCAGGATTCACAAGAAGACGCTGACATTCCCCATCCTGATGACATGTTTTACCTTCATGAACCTGAGCATCTGCACCTGTGGGCTGTTTACCACCAGAAAGAGCAGCCCAGCAGCTGTGCTGCCAAAACCAACCGTGCTCTTCTTGGCAGACATGCTTCACCATTCGAGCAGACAACATGAATTGACTCCATCAATGAGATTAATCTCTTCAGCTACTGGGGGAGACACTGGCAGCTCCATCATCCGGCAGGGTCCAGCGGTAAGCAGCCCTTCTCCAATTCTGCAGCAGTCCTGTTGCATCTGTCAGTGGCCACGGCCCTGGGCCAACACACACCCCTAGCACTTCCCTAGCCTGGAATTTTCCCTTCTACCAGCCGTGGCACAGAACACAGGGTGCCCTGTGACTCCTGTCACCCAGAGGTGGAATGGAGCCCCCAACTGGGCAAAACCATGCTTATAACATGTTATCACACGTGTATGGTATGACATGTATGGTATAATTTGTATGTTCTAGAGCTGGTGAACTTTTTCACCAAAAACTCAGAGCATCTGCAGCCAGGCTTCTGCTAGAAAGCTCAGCCTTGCCTGGTGAATAGACAGCCAACGCTGAGGGAGGAGGGATTGACTTTGATAGAGAGCACTTACAGACCTATTAGCAATGGGTTCCTTTAGGTCTGTAAGATTGGTCTCATTCGGAAGTCCACAGCTTCTCCCAGAAAGTCTGCCTAAATTCCATTCTCAGCGAGGGTGAGCAGGCGTCCGGGTTCGCCCAGGACTGAGGGGCTTCCCAGGGCTTTCAGAACTAAAACCACAAGAGTCTCAGGCAAACCAGGACAAGGTGGTCACCCATTCCCAGCCTTGGGGGACAGGAACGAAGCACCCACATCACAGGGACGTCTTGAAGATGAAATGAATCGATACAAGGGAAGGTACTTTGTAAGTGGAACAGCACCATGTGAAAATTGTTGTTAATATCGCCATAAAGACCATTCTTGTTTTTACTGTGCCCCTGCCCCAGCCCAGCCTTCAGCCTGGGATTTAACTCCTTTTGGTGGTGCAAGCCTGCTAACCTAAAGGTTGGCAGGTTGACCCCACCCAGCAGTACCACAGAAGAAAAGTCCCGGTGATCTGCTTCAGTTAAGATTCCAGTCAAGAAAACCCTATGGAGCTCCGTTCTACTCTGTAACACATGGGGTCACCATGAGTCAGAATCACCTCCACAGCAACTAACAACACAACAAGCCAAGGAAAGGCCTCCATGGCCGTAACTGTCTTATCTCTCATTTGGTTGATTCTCCCATTCCTCTGGTTCTCCCATTTCTCAAACTCCAGAGCCCACCCCAACCCCCTAGGTCCTCTGGGGGTGACGTCCAGAGTCTGTATCTTTAACAGACTCTGCAAGAGAGTCTGCTGGGCTCTCAGGCTTGAAAACACTCGCTCTGGCTTAAGGCTCACGGCCCAGCTGCATATCAGAATTACCTGGAGAGCTGACGCTTGGGCCCCTTCCCAGGCTAATTAAATCCGCATCTCTGAGCAGAGGGCTCTGGAGTGAGTGTTTTTTAAAAGCTCCCCAGATGATGCTAATGTAGAATCTGGGTGTGCTGGAGTCAGCTTATCCTGGCTGGAAATTGGCTTGTTACAGATTCAGGAACTCTGCGAGCTGGGTATTAGATCACTGGGAGCTTGAAATCAGTCAGGATGGGAGTATTTACACCACAGAAATCGGCAACTGCTACAAATCATTTTTTGTTGTTGTTTTTGAGAGCTGGCTTACCAACAACACACCATGGTCAGGTGTGTTTGATGGGGTTGGATGCTCACTATTCCCCCAGAATGCATTTCATAGTGGCTTGTAGGGATGAAACTCTTAATCAGAATACATATATGGGGGTGGGGTGAAGATCCAGAAGCTGAGTCAACCCTATAAGTCAGTGGTTCTCAACTGAGGGCGATTTTACCCCCAGGGGACAGCTGGCAACATCTGGAGACATTTTTGGTTGTCACACTGGGGGATGCTATGGGAGTAGAGCACGAAGACAGGGATGAAGCAGAGACGTTACCTGTTGCATGTGGAACCTTTGCACTTGTCCTTCATCTTGGTGTCACACCCAACGACCTGGGCTAGGAGAGGAATGCAGAAATATATGTCACAGCAAGAAACAGGGAGGATGTTTGGGCTAGAAGACCCCCGACCCTGCCTCGAGGGACACTCTGGACCCGTGCATAGGGAGGGCAGGAGCAATGCATAATGGCTGCTGGCTTCCGTTATGATGTTCGAATCCCAGGTCCACCACTTAGTAGTTATGTGACCTTGGACAAGTTACCTCCTCTCTCTGAGGCTCAGTTTCCAAATATGAACAATAATGGGGATAATGACAGTACCCACTCACAGGGCTTTGTGAGGATTACATGAGGCACTAAAGATTAAGCCTTGGAGAGGGGCCTGCACACACTAGTGCACAGAACCACATAGGGTTTCTGGAGGGTGGGGACCTCCCAGGAGTGAAAAGGAAGGCTGAACTGACCCTGGGGGCAGGAAGTCTTGCCATTCTCACTGAAGGTCTCCCCACAGCCAAGAAGACTTTTGGCAGGCTTTACTCTTACGCTTATTTTATAGGAACACATCAGAATCCTGTAGTAGTGTTACAGTTTGGAAAAAGATATATATTATAATTTTACATTATGAAAAGAAAACAACGGAACCATTTTGAGCTTTTGGAAGATAAGAGCATCAGCTTATTTCCTGTTCAAATAAAGATACTGAATGATTAAATGTCAGAAAGTTGGAAGAGGGGGAAGTATTTGAAAACACGAGAGGATAGAAAGACTGGTATAGCCGGGGGAGAAGACAGTCAACCTCATTATCACGGATTCTGTATGTACAAATTCACCTACTTGCTAAAATTCATTTGTGACCCCAAAATCAATACTAGTGGCACTTTCGCAGTCATTTGTGGACATGCACAGAATGGGAAAAAGTTTGAGTCACTCAACGCACATGTTTGCAGCTGAGGCCAAACAAGGCAACGCTCTGCCTTCTTGTTTCAGCTCTCACACTACAAACAAGGGTCCTTTTCATGGTCTGTGTAGACGTTCTTCTCATTTTTGTGCTTGTTGCTGGCGAGTCCATTGTTTAAAATGGCCCCTGAGCGTTGTGCTGAAATGCTGTCTTGTGTTCCTAAGTGCAAGAAGGCTGTGATGTGCCTTATGGAGAAAACGTGTGTTAAATAAGCTTCATTCAGGCACGAGTTACAGTGCTGTTGGCTGAGTTCAGTGTTAATGAATCAACCATATGTGTTCAATAAGGAGTCTGTAAACAGAAACACACATATAACAAGGTTATGTATGTGTCGATCAGTTGATGAAAATGTTGTGACCAGGGGCTCACAGGAATCTAACTCTGTATTTCCCCTGGAACAATGGTTCAGTATTTGCTAATGCAGTATTCATGGTGACTTTACAGAGCACAATGATTGCAAATAATGAGACTTGACTAATTGGAAAAAGAAGAGAGGGTTTCCGAGAAAGATTAGCACAAGCTGTGCTTCCATTTAGGGTGAGTCCAGTTTTATGCCACTTGAGGCTTAGGGGGAAAACGATACAGCCTATACCTGTGCTGTATCTGTAAGAAAAGACCTCTCCACAGGCCCAAACCTTCAGGAAAGGCAGCTGCACACATAGGCACCCCTGGGAGCAGTGTCCAGGGGAAATCCGGAGGGGAGCTGAGCTGACCCTGGGTGAGTGAGGGCAGGAAGAAGGAAAACCTTAGGAGGCACTGCAATGAAGTCAGGAAAGAGGAAAGCAGGCCGAGAAGTGAGCATGAGAACATTCAGCACCTGGGAATTTTCAGATGCCTTGGGGAAGACATTCAATTTCTACCCAATATGGGGTGTTGAAGGCAAGTTCATGATGGCCTCAAAGCTTAAGGGGTGACCCACATTATGCAAATAACCCTCACCGCAGCCCTGATGTAGGTGTCATTAGCCCCACTTCATGGATGGGAAAACCGAGTCTCCAAGGGTCGAGTAACCAGCTGAGTCACAGAGCTGGAACATGGTGAAGGTAGGCTGGGACCCACTGGGACCAGCTTTACGCTGCATGTTCTCACTCTCCCCTGGGGAGACCAGCACTGCCAAGAGGAACCCAATTTCAGCCCAGTTTCCCTTTGAAAGGACTGGGGAAGGTCTAACCTTAAACTACCCACCTAGGGAAAAAAGGTGTCACCCAAGTACAGCTCTTATAATAACTTGCTTTTAAAAATGACTTAAAAATATCATTTTTTTTCAAAACGTCTTAGGGCTGTGCTTTTTGCAAGCTACACCCAACCCTGTTCCACGCTGTTTGTTGACTTGGAAACCTCTCAACCCACTAGCTCCCCTCCTCCATCCCCCAGAGGTGGCTCAGAGGGCAAGCAGAAAGTGGGGACCCACCCATGTAGCTGACCACGGAGGCTTTACGGGGCTTCGTGGGCCTCATCACCTTCGGTGGGACCCGCATGGGTTTTTCTTCAGGAACCGGAGCCGTCTCCACCTCGTTCATTTCGTCCGTTTCGAGTTTTTGGTCATAGGTCTCTTCTTAATCATGAAGAGGAAGGAAAAAAAAAAAAATTGGGATTTAACAGAAATGCACTTAAAAAAAAAAAAAGTTGAAAACTAAACACGTTTGAGGTTTGGTTGTACAAAGAATCATTTCAGTTGCAAAAAGAAAGCTACTTTTCTGAATAGGCACTGGCCAGGTGGAATTCTACCAGCGAGGAGGACCTGGATCTGCCCATGGCGGACTCTGTTTGCTTTGGACCGGGGAGGAGCTGGGTTGGCCCAGCACGAGAAGGCCAGCACCCATACCTGGCTGACTCTGCCGGCTTCCTATCCCACTGACGCCTGCACCACCACCTGTCCCAGGAAGCAGCCTCACAGAGCTGCCTCATCTCTATCTCCTGAGGCCCCTCTGCCCTCGGTGTTCACGGAGGGGGTCAAGTCTTCCTCCCGTGTGCGCCCATCACAGTGAGGGGCACGAGGACCCATGCCCATGCTCTCAGGCCCATGAAGGGCACCCTGCCACAAGTCCTGCTCCCTCTTCCACCTCGGAGAGGCAGGAGCACTCAGCCAGCTCAGTTCCTTTCTCAGTACTGGAGTTTCACTGCTCAGTAATGCTGGACCCATCATGTAGCATTATTCTAGACCCAATTCCTGATTTAGAAAAATGTTAGTCATTTTGGTGACTGCCCTGACAGGGAACGCAACAGAGAGTCCCAGATGGAGCAGGAGAAAGGTAGGGTGCAGAACTCAAATTCTAGTAAGAAGACCAGACTTAATGGTCTGACTGAGACTGGAGGAACCCCGGAAAGCATGGCCCCTGGATTCTCTATCGGCCCAGAACTAAATTTCTGAGGCCAACTCTTCAGACAGGGATTGGACTGGACTGTGGGACATAAAGTGATACTCGTGAGGAGTGTGCCTCTTAGCTCAAGTAGATACAAGAGACTAAACAGGCAGCTTCTGTCTGGAGGTGAGATGGGAAGGCAGAGAGTGTTAGGAGCTGGTTGAATGGACATGGGGAATCGGGTGGAAAGGAGAAGTGAGTGGGCTGTCACAGTATGGGGAGAGCAATTAGAGTCACATAACAATGTATGTATAAATTTTTGTACAGGAAAAAAGAAAAATGTTAGTCATTTTGAGCTATCAAACTACAAAAAGATGTGGAAGAACCCTCAATGCATTCTGCTAAGTGAAAGAAGCCAGTCTGAAAAGGCTACATACCGCATGATTGGAACTATATGACATCCTGGAAAAGTCAAAACTATGTTATGTTGTGTGCAGTCGAGTTGATTCCGAGTCATAGAGACCCTACACTATAAGGACATGAAAAAGATCAGTGGTTGCCAGGAGTTCGGGGAAGGAAGGAGTGATGAATAGGTGGAGCACAGGGCTTTGTTGTTGTTGTTGCTGCTGTTAGTTGCTGTCGAGTCAGTTCCAACCGATTATGATGTTATGTACAACGGAATGAAAAGTTGCCCAGTCCTGCACCATCTTCGTGATCATGGGTGTGGGGTATTTTACAGAAACTATTCTGTAGGATACTGTACTGGTGAACACATGACACTATGCATTGTCAAAACTCGCAGGACTGGACAACACAAAGAGTGAGCCTGATGTGAACTGCGGACTTCCGTTAGTAATGATGCATCAGTATTGCTTCATCCATGTTAACAAATGAACCACATCAATGCAAGATGCTGATAACAGGAGCAACTGTGTGCACGGAGGAGAGGGGGCCTATGGGAACTCTTACTTTCTGCACACTTTTTCTGTAAACCTAAAACTGCTCTAAAAAACGATGTCTATTTAAAAAAGGTGAAAGGGAACAGGTGAAGTTAATTTTAAGAAATTGAAGAAAAAAAAAAAAAGTCCACTGAGTCCTCATTTTTACCCCATGCATGAACCGCAGCCTCCATTTTTTATAACATTTTAATTAGCCAAACAAACCACACCTATTAAGCAGTAGTGCATTTACCTTCCAGCTTTCATCACGAAAGGCAACTGGTAACAGCGCACCAGGATCTACCATCAGACCACCACGATGCCAAAGTATAAATTCCAGCCAAAGCAGAGAAAGCCGCTATTTCTCTGTGCTCCTACGGCCTCACCAAAGATGAACCCACAAGCATCTCTGCTGGGCCCCCGTTCCACCTAACCACCTGTACCCCTGCTCCCGCAGATGTCTGCGCACCCAGCTTGGAAACCCTGCCTTGGGGGCACCTCAGTGAGAAAAGATGAGAGATGTGTTAGGGCGTGCGATTTCCCCGAGGACTAATACATCGCCTCACAGGCCTCTGTGTTACTGCATTAAAATCCAAGTCCTCCAAGTGTTATTGATCCCCATGTCTTATTTCCACTTGTTAAGAGCAATGCATTCTCCTCTAAGGGGCAGACCAAGCGCTTCGTGTCTATACAAAACCAGACAACCAAACAGGGCCGATGAGGGATTCTGCAATGTTTTCTGAGGCAGAGATACTTTGCACCTGTTTCCTAGCTGGATTCATCACCTGTGATGAGTTGAACTGTGTCCCCCAAACAGAGATACTGGAATCCTACCTGTGAAGATGACCTTGTTTGGAAATAGGGTCTTTCAAGATGTTGTCAGTTAAGATAACATGAGGTCTTTCTAGAGTGGACTAGACCCTAATGCAGTCCGAGTGGCGTCCTATAAAAGGAGGAGAGACAGAGAGACAGGCAGAGGAAGGACAGCTGGGTGAAGATGCATCTCCATGCCAAGGAATGACTGGGGCTACCGGAAGCTGGGAGAGACAAGGAAGGATCCTCCCCTAAAGCCTTCACAGAGAGCATGGTCCTGCTGACACGCTGATTTGGACTGCTGGCCTCCAGAGCCAGGAGACAATAGTTTGCAGTAATTTGTTACATAGCCCCAGGAGGCTCAGCCACTACCGCGCAGACACACCCCCCAGGCTGACCCTGGCCCAGCCAGACCATGAGGAGACTGACAGGCTCTCAGTCCAGGGTGAGAGACAGCACTCAGCCCCCGTTCCAATCGTGCACGTGTTCCTGTATCACCACGCACTGCACCTCGGTAGCATACTCACAGTCACGGTTTCACCAACATCTGCCTCTCCCAAACCAAACTCTTTGCTGTCAAGTTGATTCTGACTCACAGCAACCCTACAGGACAGAGTAGAACTGCACCACAGGGTTTCCTAGGCTGTAATCTTTACGGAAGCAGACTGTCACATCTTTCTTCTGTGGAGCGGCTGGTGGGTTCAAACTGCTGACCTTTGGCTTAGCAGCTGAGCGCTTAACCACTGCGCCATCAGGTCTCCTCTCTGCCTCTCCAACCACCTATCAACTCCATGAGACCAGGAGCCAGGCCTGCTTCGCACCCCATTATACACCCAGCACATAGTAGCTGCTCAACAAAATTCACTGAATGGCTGAATAAGCAAAAACCCTGAAAGAGTTCTGTCACCTAAAGAAAAATTATATACCCAGTGACAAAGTTGAAGGACATTCAAGAAGGGAACTCTGAAAGTACCATTTACAGCCAAAAGCTATAGGCGAAACCTTTAGAAGACACTGGGCTTACAGACGCTGCCTGGCACACATTTGTCGTCTCTCATCCACTCTGCTTTGAATGTGTCTATTCAGGTTTGCTCGTCACTGACAGAGGAACTGTCTCTGGAAGAAGTTGGGTTTCTTCCATTGCCCTTACGATTTTTATACCTCATAATCGCAGTTTTATTTAGCCTGACACAGTTTGCTAAAGCAGTCTAAATCACTTGAGAGCTCACTATTTAGGAGATGGGCGGACAGTGTCTGTCCAGAGCCACACACATGGAAAGCAAAATGCTTACCCCGCGGACAGCCTATGTTTGAGTGTGTCTGAGTTAAGAACTCTTGTGTGGGTCATTGTGGCCTGGGGAAATTCTGTGCCTGAGTTCATTGCCAGGTTACTCTCTCTGCGCCGTCCAGCTCTGGACGAGGGGTCTCAGGGCACGTGGCATTGTTTACACCTTCCTGTAGATTCCACCACCCATCTGTCAGTTCATTGTACTATGGTGGCTTGCATGTTGCTGTGATACTGGAAGCTATGCCACCAGTATTTCAAATGGCAGCAGGGTCACCCATGTTGGAGAGGTTTCAGAGCAGCTTCCAGACTAAGACAGACAAGGA
The DNA here is from genome assembly GCF_000243295.1 of Trichechus manatus latirostris. Lineage (NCBI taxonomy): Eukaryota > Metazoa > Chordata > Mammalia > Sirenia > Trichechidae > Trichechus > Trichechus manatus. The sequence continues at coordinate 8,225,892 of NW_004443989.1, read as the reverse complement.
AGAAAGGCCTGGCGATCTACTTCCAAAAATTAGCCAGTGAGAACCCTATGGACCACAACAGAATACTATCTGATATAGTGCTGGAAGATGAGCACCCTAGGTTGGAAGGCAGTCAAAATATACAGTGGCCGCAACAATGGGCTCAAGTGTACCAACGATCACAAAGATGGCACGTTTTATTCTGTTGTACGTAAGGTCGCCATGAGTCAGAGTCAACACAATGGCAACTAACAACACCAAATAGATCCCCACTTGATTCTATAAATGGTGACAAAGCTCATAGCCAGCATTTACTGAGTACAGACCAAATGCTTACACGCCAGCTCAGCCCTTCCCCAGTATTCTGTCACGTAACCCTCTCAACAAGCTAGGAGGCATGATTGGCCCCCATTTCACAGATGGGGAAACTGAGCCTTGAGAGGCTAAGCGATTTGCCCAAGCTCTACAGCTGGAAAGCCTGTGCTCTTTACTGCCACACAGGGAAGGGCTAGAGGGAAAGAAACTTCTCTTTTCTTCTACTCCTGTCCCTGCTCCATCTTCATTAGAGGCCACAGCCTCATCAGGCACCCTCAGTAAATGCTATGAAGGAGTTTATGCTGATAAACCGCTTTTGAGGAGACTTTCTGCATGCTTAGCTAAGAAAGTAGGAAGTCGGCCAAGTGAAGTTGGGCATTTTCCACCAAAAATAAAGAAATTAGTGCATAAGGCTTCACTGGGCCAGCAAATTGGCAGCTAAGGCACCTCTGTGTGCACAGATGCTTTGCAGAGGACCCTCTGCAGATATTGGAGTGTATTTATTCAGACAGTGGGCACAGCACACTGGCTGCAGGCCCAGAGGCCCTGGAGTAGACTGGGGTGATCATGGCTCAAGGGCAGTGCTGGGTGTAGGAAGACACAGAGGCAGGTGCTCTGTGTGTAAGTCAGGGAAGGCTCTCTGGAAGAAGTGTGACACCTGAGCTGGGTTTCCAAGGAGAAGCCACCATCTGTTAGATGGACAAGGGCCCTCCCGGCTGGGAGGTGGATGGTGCTCCCCACCAGGTGAGGGGCTCCCGCTTGCAGGGTGGTAAGCGCAGCAGTACCCCCTGCTTCTGGTTTCTGCCAGAAGCTAACAAGCCACGTGCATAGAGCTCTGTGTGGGGCTTTGCACTCGCCTTCCATGGTGAGGACTACTGTGATCACTGCTACAGATGGGGAAACTGAGGCTCAGAGAGGGCAGGGAGTGTGTCTGAGCACACACAGCAGTAAGCGGCAGAGACAACCCCTCTGTCTGCTCTGAACCCTCGCCCTCAACCAGGATGTCTGGCTGGTGCACCCTGGAGCCTCCCCCTTAACAAGGTGCTGATGTGCTTTCAACACTGCCTTGTGATGTGATTAGGTTTGAACACAGAGCCCCGGGTTACCCCAGGAGAAGCCCTGAAGGGCATTGCCCCTTGCCTGTGTCTGGGTCAGCACCCAGGATCTGACAAGGATCTAACCCCTCAGGGTGGCCCCATAGCAGTTACGAGGATGTGCCTGAGTGGGAATACTGGGAAGGGCCCTAACACATATCGAAGGTCAATCTCAACCCCCATTCTTCAGTTTAGCCTCCCACTGACCCCGGGTGGGCATTGTGACCTCCATTTTCAGATGGGAAGACTGAGACTCGGAGAGATGAAGTGACTTGTCCAGGGTCCCACTGCTGGAAAATTCTTAAAGTCAGTGGACCAGACTCTAAGCCCATGTTTGTCTCTCGAATCCAGGAATCACAGGGGGACATCCAGGGTGATTTCATCAAAGACGGTGTGTGGAGCCCCGTCTCAAAGATAAGGAAGAGGCGTTGCCAGACCGTAAGTGGGAGAGTGGTGGAAATCCCACTTAAGAAACATTACACCCCGACTGCATGGCAGGTGCCCTCAGGAGGTCCCAGAGGTGGGGTCTGTACAAAGAAATCTGCACATCTGTGCAGTGCTTTCTATTTTCCACCCTCGTAACCATGCAGCCTCATGCCTTGAGGCCTTTGCACATGCTGTTCCCCCTGCCGGAAATGCCTTTCCCTGCTCTCAATACTTGGCTACTTCTTCCTTCTCCTTCAGATCTCAGCGATTTTGACTTTTTTGTCAGAATTTCTTATTTTATGTGACATCATTTGATAACTCAGAGACTGGAGGGAAAATCCGCTGCAATCATTTTCGAAGCCATTCCCTACCTCGGTAGCACAGGTTGTTCTTGCAGCTGCCTCCGTAGCTGGGGGGACACTCTGAGCAGGGCCGGCCGCTTTTGTAAGGGGCTTCTCCAATCCAGTTTCCCCTAGAGACAGACCAAAGACATGGTCAGGTGTGGCCCGCACGTCGACGCCTGGCCCAGATCTCTTCCCAGCCCACTCCCCGTCAGGAAGGAAGAAGGCGTGGGCTGTGTGAGGGGGAAGGGCAGCTGCCCAGACCCCCTGTGTGCACAACATCTGGAGAATTCTAGCAGATTCTAGTAAACCACAGGCGCCTCCACCTGGCACTTCTGTCCTGTGTTAGCATGTACACCACCAGCTCCACATTGGCCAATGGCACTCTGCACCCATAACTCTTAATATGGTGAGCCCCACCCCCACCTCAGAGCCCCAGCACCTTTGCACTGAAGCAGACAGGATCCCTCATTTAAGCCATTTCTCCAATGAGTGGAGTCTGCGTGCTGTAGGGGCGTCCCGGTGGCAGCTCAGCTGGGGAGCAACGAGAGCTGCAGCATTTTCTGTATGTGCTCACCACACACCAGGTCCACCTGCTCCCTCCCTCATTCTGGGGTGGTGGGAAGTGCTGGGATTCCCTCCTTTGGTGGGGGAGGACATTGAGGCACAGAGACGGTAAGCGACTTGTTCAAGGTCACACAACCAGTGCATAGAGGGGCTGGGATTCAAACCCAGGTCATGGGGTTCAGAGCCTTTGACCACTCTTCTCTAGGGGTAGGGGCTAAGGTCACTGTGTATGGCACAGCAGTGCCACCTGCTCCCCTCTGGATTTCTCAGGGGGCCCAGTGGCTGGCCTGGCAGAATTCCCACCCGTCTCCTGCATCACCTGGGCCTTCAGAAGCTGGGTGCATGACTGACTGGGACCAGTCTCTCTGATTCGTTCTAGGAATTCCCTTCACAGTCGTCCACTCATCCCTCTGTTCATTCAGTAAAGAGGTACTGGGCACCTCTGCCAGGCAAGGCCAGAGCCTCTTCGTGGCCGTGCTGCAAAGAGTTGACCCCCAGCCCTGCTGGCGAAGTGACTATGGCTACATCCCACCACCCTGAGCCCCATGTCCTCTCTGTACAATGAGGGCAGTGATAGTGCCAGCCTTGCAGGGCTGCTGTGAGGACTGAGTGGGTGACCACGTGGAAGCCCCTAGCCCAGGGTCTGGCACACGGTAAAGGCTAGATGGTGTTTGATAAATAAACAAACTTGTCCAGTGATCTTCTCGAGAGCTTTCCAGGGAGGGCCTAGAGGCAGGGGAGGCCTGCTCGTGCTGGCTGGAGACAAACCACAAAGGCACGTTCTCTGTTCAACACACGGCCATCATCGTATGTGGGCCCAGGACCTCCTCCAGCCAGAAATGGAGAGTGACATCACCCAGGGCCGTGTGGGCATCAGGCCTGGGGATGGTGGGCCGGGAGGGGGGTCGGCAGTCCGAGCTGGGGGAGAGGAGGAGCCCTTTCCCTCCTTGCCCCCCTGGGCCTCTTAAACTATGCACACCACTTCTTCAAGCCCAGCGATTTTACTTTCCCACATCGTGGATGGCAAAATCATAATGTTTGACAACATGCCACATAACACAACCCACCCAAACCAACAAGCTCCACTGGCTGCTGGGATTCCCGGGGGCCTCTGCACAATTTACCAGAGGGAAGTCATGGGTAGGGGGGACCCAGAGTTCAGTAGGTGTCTTCGGATGATTTTGGCCCCAAAATGTGTTTGTCCCTCTTCCCCAGTCCAATTCTCCCTCATATCTAAAACCCTAACCAGCTGCCATCAAGTCAGCTCTGACTCATGGCAACCCCAGGCGTGCAGAGTAGAACTGCTTCATGGGGTTTTTAAGGCTGTGACCTTTCACAAGTAGATCACCAGGCCTGTCTTCCGAGGTGCCTCTGGCTGGGTTTGAACGGTCAACCTTTCAGTTAGTAGCTGCACGCTTAATCGTTTGCACCACTCAGGTACTCCTCCCTCATCTTTAGGGTTCCTTAGTTTCTCAAAGACAAATCACACCTCCAACCCCCTGGGACGATAATCCTGGTAGCTGGCACTTGTTGAGTGTTGGCTGTGTGCCAGGCCTTAGGCCAATGTCCTGTAGATGGACGACCTCTTGATCTTCCAGCAGCCGCGGGAAGTCAGTGCTATCACTGTACCCCCTCAATGCAGTCACCAGATGTGACAACACCCCCACCAAGAGGAGGGCACCCATTCCCAAGTTCACCCTCCGCCACTACTCCATGCCTGGGATGGCGTCCTGCACAGCCCAGGGGCCCAAACGCTTCCTCTTTAGGAAGTACGAGTGTCTGTGGACAGCGTACAATGCTTCACAGAAATGAAAAGGGAAGCACCACCACCACACACAACAGCATGGGTGAATCTCACAGACATGATGTTGGGTGAAAGAGGTTGGGCACAAAATGGCGTATACGAAGTTCAAACCAGGCAGACTGATGGATGGGGAGGGACGGTGGGACACTGGTCACTTTGGGGGGTACAAGGGAACCTTCTGGGGTGCTGGAAATATTCTCTATCTTGGTCCACGAGGTAGTTATACAGGTACATACATACACGTGAAAATTTTTGAGCTGTACATTTAAAAGTAATGTATTTTACTTATGTAAATTATTCCTTTCTAAGAAAAGGGATGGGGGCTAAAGAAAGGAAGAATTTTATTTCTGATGCTAGGACCTTCCAGTGTATATTTTAATATAAAGAATCAAATCAAATCACTCCTCATCCAACCTGCCAGGAAGTCCATCATCATTGGCCAGTTTAGTGCTCTTCCGTGGGGTCTGGGTTTGGTCCCTCCCCAGCAGTGACATAATCCCCATCCTTATCTGTGTCACAGACAAGCCAGAAAGTGTTTGGAGAGCCTCTGTCTCCCTCCCAACCTCAGCGAGTCCCCCTTCATCCCATCTTCTCACAGTCACTTCTGACCCAAACCACATAAGTGAGGTCACCGCCATTCCATCTGGTCCCTGAGCAAGTATGCTGGGAGGGCCCATTGTGTGCAAGCCACAGTACAGGGTGGCAGCTGCCTCAGCAGGCAGCCCTGCAAACCGCAGGCTGCAAAGTGGGTCAGCAGTCCTGTGAGAATATTTGTCCGAAGTGCAGTCGAGTGAGCGAGTGCGGCAATGAAGGATATAGTGATAATACAAGGATGATGTAAGGAGGAAGAAGGGCTATGATATGTGTTTCCTGCTATGAAGGGAAATAGAGAGATGCAAGCCCAAAGTCCAGCATGAATACTTCTTTTCTAAGATGCTATCTGCTGAGTGTCTTCAGAGGAAAAAAAAAAAAAAACAACTGCTAGGTAGACCCACTGGGTGCCCAGCCAACAACTGTTACTGCTTCTGACTTCGTTCAGGTGGCCCCAGAGGATGACTTGTGAATCCATTTGGGGCAATCTCCCTTTGTCCATGGTTGGTCTAGTTCTGGCCAATGACATAAGGGGAAACTGTGCTGGGGATGAGAAAGGCCTTCTACCATTCTCCTTATCTTCTGCTTGGGATGACGTAGTGTCCGAAGCTCTGCAGCCATCTTAGGCCCATGAGGAGAGGATTGTACAGTACACAGGAAGATAGAGCCTGAGCCCTTGTTGACACTGCTGAGCTATTAAGCTAACCCAGGAGCACCAACCTCTAGACTCCTTGTTATGTGAGATAATGAAGAGACTTCACTGTTTAAGCCAGTCTTAGTTGGGTACTCTGGCAGGAAAAGCACCCCAACCCATACACCCATTTGAACTTGTTCTTACTTTGGAGAGTAGTTGCAGACGAGGTAGACTGCATTCTCCCACATTTCTCCCCAGACGTTCATCCTCTGGCAGGTGTGCACAGCACAGCCAACCTTATTGGTGGTGGCCCAGACTATCTGAAAAGACAACACCATATGTCAGAGCTGGAGGGGCAAGACACGCCAGGGTGGCATAATCTGGCCTCACTCTATAAGGTGCTAGCATTGAAGGAGCATGCCCTTGCATAGGTTGAACAGGATGCCCTCTGCTTCTCTTCTCTGCAACATCGTCCACCGCCTGCCACTGCCAGAAGTTCTACCATTACCAGCCCATTCTGTTGGGATTAAAATCACTTGTTCTTTCAGAGTTGCTTCTGATTACATGCACATGCCCCAGGTGGGTATTAGTATTGGACTAGGAACCAAGAGAGCTCCTTCCAGACCTGGTTTCACTGCTAACTCGCTGTGTTACGTGGGACAAGTCACTTCCCCCTCTGAGCTGAAAAATGAGGAAGTTGTACTTGAAAATCTCTGAGGATTCTCCCAACTCCAAAGACTCTGTAATACTAACCTAACAATATCAACTTGTGCCATGTCAACCTCTTTGTGAGCAAACAGGTAAGCATTCTGGGAAAGAGACCCAGGAGGAGGAAAGGGGTGTCACCTCTAAGAGCACCATCAGTCATGCCTGGGCTGGAATCCCGCTCCGCCTCTATTGGATGGGGGGCTTTTGTTCCTTACTTCACTTCTCCGGACCTCAATCCCCTTATCCCGAAAGTGGTGGATAGCAATGCTGGCTTAAACGGTAGTTGTGAATGGGATATGCTAAGACCATGACTCTGACACCTCGACACACTACTTGGCACACAGTAGGCTCTTCCTAGGGGCAACTCATGATATGAGGGCACAGGGAGGAGATGAGGAGAGCAAGGGGGAGGGGCTGTGCTTCCAGCAGCACCAACTGCAAGAAAACGAATTATGAGAACAGAAGCCCAGAGTTCCACGCATTCAGCAACGATCTCGCAGGGAGGTGAATGACTGGGTTTGAGGCACTGGCTGCAGCCCATCCCCTGAGTGTAAGTTACCTGAGTGTAGTGGGTGCACATGGCCCCAGAACACCTCTCGGGACACCAGGGGTTGCACTCGTGGGGGTAGGGGTAGGTGTAGTCCTTCACCTCGTCATACCAGGACTGCACGTGGAACCCCGGAGAGCGGTACCTGTGGGGCAGAACCAGAATCAGCCTGCTGTGTGCCGGCCACTGCACGTACAATGAGTGCAGACCACTGCTTGGAGCATCACCACCCTGGGGTGGGGCTGCTACCGGGGGGTGGGGGTAGCCCCAGATTCCACCAGGCACCCCTTCAAGGTGCTTAACGCCAGAAATGGTGAGGACATCATCAAGCATCCATCGAGTTACTCTGGGTCCACAGTTTCTCCCAGTGGCCCATACGTCACTTGTGTGCAGGAAACTCACCTGGCCCCGGTATTTTTTTATTTTGATAATTATTTCTTTTCATGTACATTTGGAAAATTATATGAAGCCCATTAACCCCATATATCAGAGATATTATTTGGTTAGGACAAAACTTGATTTAAGATGGGAGTGCATTTAAAGTTGACTTAGAGCAACTGTTAAGTGACTAACTGAACAGGGGACACCGAGCAAGTCAGGGAGAGTTTGAAAAATTGGGAAACAGCTTCTGTGGAGGACAAGGCAGAGGGGTGTCTGCCCCCTCACCAAAGAGGGGTGTAGCCTCACATTTCTATATGGTGATAACTGGCTTCGTTCCCAGGCTGCTCGGGGGACCAAGAACCCAGGTGCCAAGCAGAAAACTCATTCCAGGGGTGAAAAGGAGGAGTGTGCTGTCACAGTGTGGGGAAAGCAATCAGAGTCACATAACAATGTATGTATAAATTTTTGTACGGGAAAAAAAAAAATTCCAAAAAAAAAAGCTTCCTATTAGGATTTTATCATCTGGAGCCCTCCCTCAGCCCCCCAAGTGAGGAGGCCTGGGCGGCTCTGTGGAAAACTCCTTGGGGCAGCCCCCAGCACATTCTTCTCCCTCCCTCAGAGAGGTTATCGCTTAGCAGTGACTGCCACCTTGCTCCGGCCCCTTCTGCCAAGTTGGCACTATTTGCAGCTTTTTTTTTTTTAATGACAGGAAAGAAAATAAACTGGATGCAAATCCAGGGTTGTGCTGCTGGAACCAGCAAGTGCAAACAAAGTGGTTTCAATAAAGAGAGAACACGTGAGGGGTATGTGACCACAATGAAGGGAGATGTGGTCAGCAAGGCAGTTAGAGGTCTTGTAACAGTTACTGTTTGGACCCAGGGCAGACGGTGGTGGTCAGTGACGTGTCCCAGGGAGCACCGTCTCTTTCTGGGGCCAGCGTGGGGAAGGAAATGCACACAGCTTGGAGCTGCGATGCAAAATGAAACTCACCACCAAGTCCACTTCCCATGGACTTGAGGTCAAGTATTTACCCAGTGCTGGTGCTGGGCACTCAGATGCCACCGGAGCAGCACAAAATGTGGAGCTCATTAGGAAAGAAAGTTAACAATATACATCAAACCGACCCCATGTGTATCAGAGTAGAACTATGCTCAGTGGCTGATTTTTCAGAAGTAGGTCACCAGACCTTCCTTCTGAGGAAACTCTGGGTGGTCTTGAACCTCCACCCTTTCAGTACCGTCTGTACCACCCAGGGATGCCAATATACTTCATGAGGAAGAAAAATCTTGTACTCTCCGGCCCATTAATTTTACTCTTCAGAAATTATCCTGATGAAATAATTTCAATGAGGAAAAAAAAAAAGCTACAAGTGTGGAATGGCTAAATTTTGGCAGCCTTTATAAAATGATAATCATGACAACTATGTAATAGAAAAATTGTTTGATATTGTATGAGAAGGAAAGAAAAAAGAATTAAAAGTTGCCAGGCTACACTACAGCTATGTAAAAATATGTCTGTGTACAGCCAAATGCTACAAAGAAACCCAAAAAAAGGAAAAGAACTGAAGCTGAATAGTGGAATTATGGATTTTTTTCCTTTAGACTTTCTTTTTTTTTTTTAATGTTATAGCAAGACTGTTTTTATAACAGGCAACATTCACCAGAGAAAAAACACCATGTTGATTTGCTTCCACAAAGTCTTACCACTTAGGTCCATCATAACCCCTGCCCTGGTTTTGTCCTGGATGGCACAATGGTTAAGTGCTTGGCTGCTAATCAAAAGATTTGCAGTTTAAATTCACTCAGAGGCGCCGCAGGAGAAAGACTTGGTGATCTGCTTCCGTAAAGATTACAGCCTAGGAAACCCTATGGGGCAGTTCTACTCTGTCACATGGGTTCGCTATAAGTTGTAATCGTTGTTATTGATTCAATGGCACCCAGCAACAAAGGAAAGTATAGCTGTTTGTGGCCAATGAAACTCCAGAGCTCCAAAGGCTAGGAAATATCTGGGTTTGAAGTCAAAGCACAACCCTAACCTAGGTCTTGAGAGTATACTTGAAATCCAGTCCAGTTTTTCGCTGCCTGGGGCAAAACACCGGCAGCACTGTGATCCTGTGAGCCTGGGTCTGAGGACTCAGGGATGCTGGTCCTCAGCACTGCACTGGTTGGTCAGTGAGTCTTTACTGGCCATTAAGTCGTTATCCTGGCTGTTGTCCAAAGACTTTTCTTCGAGTCTTCAAATGAAAGCAACCCGCAGCCCCTGGGTACATCCAAAAGACTAAATCAGTTGCGGTTGAGTTGATTTCAACTCATGGTAACCTCATGAGTGTCAGCGTAGAACCGCGCTCCATAGAGTTTTCAATGGCTGATTTTTGAGAAGTAGATTGCCAGGCCTTTCTTCTGCAGTGCCTCTGGGTGAACTCAAACTTCCCAGCTTTCAGTTAGCAGCTGAACGTGTTAACTGTTTGCACCACCTAGGGACTCTGTCCAGAAGACTAGTCCAAGTTTACCTTGGGAAGGGTCAGTGGCAACATTTAACAGATAATGGTCAAGGTCAAGTGCATCCTATGGGTAAGGGGCAAGGGAGCCGCCACTCCAGGAAGCCTCGGAAGCTCAGAGGAGTTAGCAAGCCCCCATCTGGCTGGGTAAGGAGGTAAGGTGAGGGGAACCAGATGTGCAGGGGGCAGAGAAGCCAGCAATGATCTACAGCTAGAAGAGCAAACGTTCTCATTTTCCCAGCTGACCCAACCACGTCCTTCCTGGCAGCAGCCACTGGGGCTCAAGAACTCTCTACAGGAGACGGAATGGAAAACCCAAGCTCTATAAGCCCCTGACCCGGTAATCAGTTCCTGGAGTCAGGTGACCAGGCTCAAATCCCTGTTCTGCCGGTGACTCGTGTGTTCCTGGGCCAGTCCTTCAAAGTCTCTGAGCCTCAGTTTCCCCACATGTCAATGGGATGGGTGGTATTATGGACTGAATGGTGTCCCCCAAAATGATATGTTGAAGTCTCAGCCCATGTACCTGTGAACTTGACCTTGTTTAGGGGAAATGGGGTTTTTCTTTGGTTATCATTGAGTCAAAGGAGGTCACACTGAGGTAGGGTAGGTCCGGATTCCTTCTGAGTGTTGTCTCGTTAAAAGGGAAGACACACAGTGAGGGTCTGTCTACAAGCTAAGGAACAACAAGCAAGAAACGCCTAGGGCTACAGAAACTGAATGGGACAAAGAAGGGCCTTCCCCAAGAGCCAACAGAGAGAGCACGGCCCTGCTGACGCCCTGCATTTGGATTTCTGGCCTCCAGAACCGTGATGCAATCAATTCTGTTCTTGGAAGCCACTCACTGTTGGTATTTTATCATGGCAGCCCCAGGAGACTAAGATGGGTGGTGTCCCTCTTAGCAGGTGAGCACAGGGACTAACGCAATAACAGGCAGGCAGCACCAAGCCAGGCACACAGCAGGTGCTCAGTGGGGGCACCTCAGCAGCAGGAGGGGGCACCTGTGGCTCTTACCTGCCCCAGTGGACAGCCAAGTTCTGGCCGATGGACACCAGCAGGCTGGTAGGTCCGTGCTCCCAGATGCATCCCTCGGCCCAGGCCGCCGCTGACTTCTCTAGCTCCTCATCCCAGGTCTGCAGGGGGAGGAGAAAGCACCAGGTCAGGACCAGGGGTGGAGAGGCAGAAGAACCAAAACGCAGCAATACCCCCAAGTCTGGGCCCCAGATGAACCTGTAGGTGTATCTTCAGCTTCTTCAGCCATGTGCACACCATGGTTGTGCTCCTAAATTAGCAAGTGGTAAGTGACTAGGTTGGCAAAGGACTCCGAGGTGCCTGATCGGCAACAGAACACTGACACAAGAATCCCCATGTCCGCTGGCTCTCTCCCTCCCTGCACTTTGGGGAGTGGTAAGGCTGTGGCTAGGCCTTCCAGTACCACCCCACCTCACATCTCCCACCCTCTTCTCATCCTGAGAGCCCACGTGACTCGGTGCACAGGGATCGGCTACTTTTGCTCATCGCTGCAACATCAGCACCATGCCCTGCACATGGTAAAAAAAAAAAACAAAAAACAGTTGCCATGGAGTCAATTCTGACTTATAGCGACCCCACGTGTTTCAGAGTAGAACTATGCTCCATAGGGTTTTCAATGACTGATTTTTCCAAAATAGATCACCAGGCCTTTCTTCCAAGGTGCCTTTGGGTAGACTCAAACTGCCAACCTTTTGGTTAGCAGCCAAGCATGTTAACCATTTGTACCACTCAGGGACTCCCATTACTGCAGGTAGGTTCAGGTAGGGATTCTCAGACGGTTAAGGAGATGCCCAGGTTACAAGCTAGAGGGAGGCAGAGCCAGAACTGGATTCTACAAAGCCCGCCCTTTCCCACTCTGCCTGAGGGGCCTGGCCGGAAGAGCGTCAAGGCTGTATTTTTGCGTTGAGCTACAGAGACGTAACATGAAGGAGCCAGATGGTAAGCCTCCGAGTATAGTCTTGGCAGAGTGTCCAGAACAGAGCCAGGGAACCCTCTCTTGCCACTCGCCCAGACTGGGGACATAACAACACAGCGGCCAGGGTCTCCCACCCTTTTGTGACTAAGGTCAGGGCTCACCATGTACTCCATGTTGGAGGCTGTAGGGTACACCTGACCCCGCAGTTTGTTGTGCAGCATGAGGATCTCCTCCTTGTCCACCCTGGGGATGGCCCTCCGGGCTCGAGAGTGAGGCCCGTCCTGCTGGTATTTGCTGAGCAGCCTCTCCAGGTGTGTGGCATTGGGCAGGAAGAAGCCTTGGGCTCCATACAGCAGCAACACCAGCCCCAAAGGGATAATACCATTCAGGACACTACTCATGGCTCCACACCGACAGCAGGAACTGGGGTGACAGGGCAGCCTGGGATTCTAGGGCAGAGCTGGGTGCTTGAGAGCTCTGAAAGAAAGAGAGGGTGTTGGAAGAAGGCTAGTTAGTATTAAACAAGCTACAGCGTTGGCTGGAGTAGCAAAGGAAGCAGGCATTATTCTACCCACTTTATAGATGTGGAAACAGGTTCACAGAAGCTAAGTATCATCCAAATACAGGCAGGAAGTGGTGGAGCTGGGACTCCAGCAAAGAGTTTCCAGAAGGCAAGCTGCCCAACTCTAAATAGGACATCCTAGCATAGTTTTACCCAGACTCAAGTTCTCTGGTATCCATATTTTCTAATTTTGAGTCAGCACTTCTACTCATTCATAACTTAGGTGTGACCGCAGCATGAATTAAGTTCTGTCTCATGCCCCAAAAGGGACTGATAAAGTCACTTCACACCAAGAAGTGTTTGTCATGAACCAACATTAACAGCAAACTTTCCGGTTCCTGTGAAGTAAGACTCAACTTACAAAAAGTGGTTGACAGGCATGTCTTTCATCATTGCATAAGGCATGGTTCCTCTTCCCCTGGCCCTTCCACCAGCATCTCCCACAGGTTTGTCACACACTACAACACAGTTGTGGAGGCCATGGTGGTTCAGTGATAGAATTCCCACCTTCCATGCAGGAGACCTGGGTTTGATTCCCAGCCGACGTACCTCATGCACGGCCACCACCCGTCTGTCTGTGGAGGATTGCATGTTGCTATGATGCTAAACAGGTTTCAGCAGACCTTCAGGCTAAGACTAGGAAGAAAGGCCTGGCAATCTACTTATGAAAATCAGCCAAAGAAAACCCCCTGGATCACATAGGTCTGGCCCACAAGCTATTACAGGGGTGGTGCAGTACAGGCAGTGCTTCGCTCCATTGTACACGGGTTCACCATGAGTTGGGGCTGACTCGATGGCAGCTAGCAACAACACCACCTTTACCCAGAACCCAGATGAGAACCCAGCCGTGTACTCTGCCGGGCAACCTTCACTCACTGATTTGATTCTTGGAGAAAGGAACAGTAGACAGAGGGATGAAACACCAAGGGCTGCCTGTATGCCCCCCTCTCACCTCTGTCCCTGCTGAGCAAACCCACAGACCACCCAAGCCTGTGGCCGTCGCTCAGCCAGCTTCTGTCCAGCAATAAGCCCATTACAGACACTGCTGGGTGTGAACCTTTGGTGGCTCACAGGGGTAACAAGTACCAACGCCTGCCTCAGGATGGTGACCTGTAGTTGATCATGTCTAGTCAGGTATTAGGTAAGTTAATCTGCCAGAGTCTGGCCGTATCACCTTTGGTTGATGAACCCAACAGCAGTGCCATGGGACAGAAAGAAGATGGCAGTCAGCACGCCCAGACCTTACGGAAGAGTGTTCCAGAGCTCTAACTCTGAGGCCAGGGCTCACCATGTGCTCCATGTTGGAGGTCGCAGAATACACCTGGCCCCGTGCTTATTGTGCAGCATGAGGATCTCCTCCTTGTCCGCCCGGGGGTGTCCCTCCGGGCCCGGGTGTGAGGCCCGTCCTGCTGCTATTTGCTGAGCAGCCTCTCCAGGTGGGTGGAGGGCAGGAAAAACCTTGGGCTCCACACACCACCATGAGACATGCTGGGGCTTTGGGACAGTAGGACACAGCTCCAAGGTCACATTAGTGGGGAAGGGCTGCAGACAGTCCCCCTGGAGAGACTCAGGTGCCCTTGCCTTATTAAAACACCGCACATTCTGCAGTAAAGAAAGCCCCCTCACTTTTATCGCAGCAGGCCTTCCCCTGCCTTCTAGGTACAGGTCTCTTCACAAAAAAAAAAAAGAAAGCCTCTTAATAACCTTGCTTCCCTGCCATGCATTTCAGGAGAGGCTGTTAGTCACTTATCAACCAACAATTTCCTTAAGGTCAGAATTTACTAGGTGGATTTCTGCTGGGCATTGGATTTCTCCAGAAACCCCTGCCTGAGTGCCTTCACGGGCCAGTCACTCCATTTACGTCATTTCCAATCCTCACGACAACCCAGAAGGTCAGTCTTTATCATCTCCATTTTACAGATGAGGAAGCTGAGGCTTAGAGTGGTGTCAAGGTGAGCACAAGGCTGCCCTACTAGTAAGTGGAGGTGCTGAGACTCGAAACCAGGTCTGATGACTCTGAAGGTCGTCGTTTTCCCAGCTAGCTGCCTTGGCTTCTATCTCCCTGGAGGGTAACTGTCCCACCCCCACTGAAGGGCTGACAACCATAATTCTCCTCCTGGCTTATCATCTGAAAAAATACATGCTCTTGGTCACAGAAGAAGACAAGGAGGCCTGAAATGATGTGTCCATTTACTCCATCGCTACTGCTGATGAAGCATTGCTCTTTATTCCCAAGAGAGAGTCAGTCACCTATCACCTACACTGAGAACCTATTTTGTGCTAGGGAGTCCCTGGGTGGTGCAAACGGTTGGTGTGCTTGGCTGCTAACTGAAAGATTGGCGGTTAGAGTCCACCCAGCAGTGCCGTGGAAGAAAGGCGTGGTGATCTACTTCTGAAAAATCAGCCATCAAAAACCCTATGGAGCACAGTTCTACTCTGACAGACATGGGATCGTCATGAGTCAGTGATAACTCGACAGCAACTAGGTTGTGTGTGTGTGTGTGTGTGCTGGATCCTGAGATAGGGTCTAGGGGTGCAAAGATGAAAAGGACAGCATCCCAGGTCTCTAGCAGATCACAGTTCAGTGGGGGAGGTGGACGAGAAAACCCACAGCCACCACACAGAAGGGTAGGGCTGACTGGAGACGGTGTGGCGAGCAGGGGCCAGAGGAAGGGTAGAATGTCAGCCATGGATCGATGCTGCTTATCTTATCCTTTGGGAACCCCCAAGCCTCTGGGGAAAAACATCTCCCCAGGTTTTGGCCCACATTAGAAATAACCAGGTTATCATCAGCCGAGTTGGCAAAATGGCAGACAAAGGAGGGTGTACTGGGGGGCTAAAGGTAGAGCGAGGCAGGGAAGGCCAGATTAACTAACACCTGACTGGACAAAATCAACCATAGGGGAAGGCCTGCGAGCTGAGTTGGGCATCCCAGGAAGCAGAGGGCAGCAAGCAGAGAAGTTGGCATCAGAGGCTGAGGGGTGAGCCAGCGAGCTCTGGGAATGCTCCAGTTCCCATCTCTGACCCCTGGCAACCATCCAGGGTCCTGACCAAGACCGCCCTTGAGATAAAAATAGCCTCCACTCAAAACGGAGAGGCGCAGCTCTCTGCAGCAGACCAGACGCGTCTGCCTCCAAAGACGGTCCCCTTGGGTCAGAGCCCCAGGGACTGGGGGAAGGCCTTCTGTGTACTCACTCACCCACTAGGAATCCAACCAGAACTCCTCAGGGTCCCTGATTTCTGTTCTGGGTTTGTCACACCACCATATATGAGCATTTTCCAGCTGCAGAAGGCCAGGCTCAAAGGAGAGATGCCGAAAGTTGCTGACGTTGGGTTGAGATTTGAGACAAAGTGAGGACAGGGTTGACATCACAGGAGTCCACCCCAGAGTCATGATAACACTCGGCGCGATTTTACTTGACGCTTATGCAGTTTGGGGTCAGGGCACCCCACAGGTGGGAAATATTAGTTACTTAGATGTCTCTGCTGGGGCCCAACTAGATTGAAACCTGAGTTTGGGTTAGATCACTAATGGGCACAATGCAAATGGCCATCAGTCGGAGGGTGGGTAAGTAACTATGGGACAGTCTGTGGTAGAATATTATACAGCAGGTAAAAGGAATGAACTAGATATATGTGTCGGCATAAATAAATCTAATACAATGTTGAGTTCAAAAAGCAAACTGTAGAATATATTCTAATAAGGTTGTTTTGTTGTTAGGTGCTATCGAGTCATTTTTGACTCATAGTGACCCAACATGACAGGGTAGAACTGTCCCATGGAGTTTTCTAGACTAATCTTTATGGAAGGAGATTGCCAGGTCTTTCTCCTATGGAGCTGCTGGATGGGTTCAAACCACCAACCTTTCGGTTAGCAGGCTAGTGCTTAACTGTTGGTGCCACCAGAGTGTCATACTCTAATAATACTATTTATGTAAGTTTGAGAACATATAAACCATATTCTGTGTACTTTACGAATATATATGTATATAGATACACAAACATACATGCATACATACATAGTAAAAGTATAAAAACCAGGATGGAATACAGACCAAATTCATGGTGGTAGTTGACCCTGGGGTGGGGAGGAGTGGAAGTGAGGAGGGGATTTGAGGGACTTCATCTCTATCTTTAATATGCAGGTAGTCCCCGACTTATGGCGTATTCGAGTTATGATAAACCACGCTTATGACCATCTGTTTTTGTTTTTCTTCACATCTTATTGTTAGTAATATGTACTATATACAATGTTGCAGTGCGTAATTTGCTGATGTCATCATATCCTTAACTTTATGTGTAATGTTTCCAACCCCCAAAGACAAATAAAGATCAGATTTATAAATATACTGATAGTAAAGGCAATAATAACGAAAACTACAAAAAAAATGAGGTATTCAACTTACGTCAGAACTGACTTACGACAGAGTCCTCGGAATGGAACACAACATCTGTTCGCTTTAGTTGGTGGGTATATATTATCCTTTGTACTTGTCTATTCTAAAAAAATTTTTCCCAAGTATTAATTAATAAAATAAAACAAAATGCAAAGCAGGAAAGGCAAGTAAAAAAACGCATCCTTCCGGCACTGCTCTTCTGAACAAGTGCTAGCTTATTCCAAAAGGTTGGACAAGCTGCCTTCATTCTGAATGTTAAAGGGACCTCTCCATTCCATAGCTTGTAGACTGGTCCTTCTCTAGAAGGTCCCAACAAGAATTTATAAAGCCTCGGATGGAGCTTTAGGATTGGAAGGACCATGGAGTTTAGTCCAACCTCCACATTTGAAGAGAACACGGTGAAGGAGAAGAGTGGTTCATCTACGCACCCAGGAAACCCAGGCTTGTCTTGGTGGAGACATTTGCAGCCTCTGTGCTGGGGGGCATGCCCAGCATACTACTGGGTCTGAATGTGGTTTGGCCTGACTGGGTCTCAGGGGGTTGGGAAACAATGCTGGGGAGGGGACAAGGGCTAGATCTTGGTGGCTCTAAGTTTGAGCTGTTCTCCTTAGCTGGAGTTGCAAAATCAGGCCCATAAGACCACAAAAAAGGTAACAGCCCCAAGATCTCATGAGAACGCACCAGATGCCAGGATTCCACAGGTGGGGAGGGAACCAACAAAGCTCTCAAGTCCCAAGGTCAACAGTGAGCCCCAAGTGCGGCAAATGAAAGTAGGAGTTGAACTTCCACATCACCCGGAGCTTTCACATGCATTTGGACACAGTCAGTGAGGTAGCTGCTTTCAGCCCCATTTTACAGAAAATAAAACTGAGTTCAGGAGACAGCAAGTGGTGTGTGTGACGTTGCATGGCTAGGTTGAGGTGGAACTTGAAATCAAGCTTTCAGAAAGCTCGGGGGACTTTCAACATACTCCCACTGCAATATCAGCTCTCTGACCACTGCCCCCTACCCTAGCCAGGACTCTGTGGACATTTAGGAGATCAGTAAACCGTTTTGCCTGCAATCTAGCAAGGGGTCTCCTGGATGGTTAACTCCTGGGCAATGCCGCCACCAAATTCAAGGGAGCATGGTTCAAATTCAAGTTCATTGCATCCTCTCGCCTGGGCTGCATCTGCCTTGTGTTTAGCAAAGTCTGCCAGAAAAATGAATCTTAGGGCTCAGCCTGTCAACCACCAGCCCTGAGATTATGCCAAGCTCTCTGCTTCTGCACATGCTGTTCCCACAGCTCATCCCCTGACCCTGACCCACCCCCTTCCTGGCCCACACCAGGCAGATTAATTCCTGCTCATTGGTTAAGACTCAGCTGAAGGGTCACCAATTCCTGGAAGCCTCCTCGAGCTTAATCATGCCAGCAGAGCTGCTAGTCTTGTTCACCACTAAATCGTCAATGCCTGACACGTCAGTGCTCAATAAATATTTACAAAATGAATGTGCAGCTCTCCTCCTCCTCCCAACACAGAAGTGCCTTATAAGGACTATATATGATCTCGGCTTCCTCTTTATTGACAACAGCATGGGCTATTGGGGAAGAGAGACCTGGGTTCAATTCCTGACACTCTCCCTCACTAGCTAACTGTGTGGCCTTGGACACAGCATTTAGCTTCTCTGAGCCCCATTTTACACTTCTGTAAGGTAGAAGGGAATTATAGGACCTATGACTGTGAGAAATAAACAAAATAATGGACATAGTGTGCAAAAGTGTAAGCTATTGTAATAATGATGATGCTCAATGTTCCACAAATGTATTGTGTGAAGGAGTTTTAGAAGCGTGAGATTAATAATGTGGAATTAAGTGAAGAGACTATTCTCTCTTTACCACATTATTTCAAAGCCCCACCTCTGCCTTGAAACAAAATTCAATTTTAAAAATACCCTTTTAAATGTCTATCGCTTAGGGGGAAAAAGTCCTCCACCAAATTTGAAACACACTTCAGCTCAGTATGTGCCCTGAGTCTTGGCCATTTTCTCCCAGCTTTCTGAAGAAGTAGTTCCAAGATGTCAGAATTAAGTCTGGAGGGTTAATGTCAACTGTCGGACCAAGAGCCATTCATACAAATGTACTTGGCAATTCACATTGATGACCCAGTGCAGACGTCATTTCTGTCGTGAAGCTCTGTCCCCTCCCAGGGCTAAATCTTAGCTAAGTTAACAGGCATGTGAGTGTCCTTCAGCCCTAGAACTCATCACCTTGGATTGTGTCCACTCATACTATCTTTCTCCTGCTAGACCACCAGCTTCTTGAGGGCTGGAACCAGTGGTGTGGTGGTAAAGGTTTTAACAACCAGCTCTCAAACAAACAAAAAATCAGAGAGCTCTGATTTGTAGTGTTTGACAGTTTCCGTGGTATAAATACTCCCACCAAAGCCAATTCCAAGCTACCAGTATGACACCCTTGAACATGGAGTTTCTGGGACGAGATCTACAACAGCACATTAGTATTTAGTGTTTCCAGCATACGGTTACTATAGACACAAATAACCTCAAAAGCAGACATAATAGTAAACTATACTTTAACAATTAGGAAGTGATAAGTTTTGAGTGGCCTGGGTGGTGCAGATGGTTAACACACTTCACTGCTAACTGAAAGGTTGGAGGTTCAAGTTCACCCAGAGGTGCCTCGGAAGAAAGGCTTAACAACCTACTTTTGAAAGGTCACAGCTACCAGACCCTATGGAGCACAATTCTAGTCTGACACACATGGGGTCACCATGAGTCGGAGTCAACTCTTTGGCAATTGGTAACTGGTAAGTTTTGAGTATTACCTTCATTTTTAATGACTTATTTAATTGTAAGTTCGTATCATTTAGTGTTTAATGAGATTGTGTTTAACTGACTTACAACATTTCTAAAAATGTAACTATCAGCTCTCATGAGCTGGTACAGGCCAGGTCTAGCCCACCACTGGCTGCCCTTGAGTTTTATTCAGCTTTATACTTCAGCACATAATAGTCATTCAGCAAACATTTATTGCCAATAACCCAGCCAACACTTGATGTATGAAGGGTGTACGAAGAAGCAGGCACCGTACAGGGTGCTCTAATCCCAAATCCATTGACCCATAGGGTTTCCAATATGCATGCAAAAGCTGGACAGTGAATAAGGAAGATCGAAGAAGAATTGATGCCTTTGAATTACGGGGTTGGCAAAGAATATTGAATATACCATGGACTGCCAGAAGAAAGAACAAGTCAGTCTTGGAAGAAGTATATCCAGAGCGCTCCTTGAAAGCAAAGATGGTGAGATTTCATCTCATGTGCTTTGCACATGTTATCAGGAGGGACCAGTCCCTGGAGAAGGACATCATGCTTGGTAAGGTAGAGGGTCAGTGAAAAAGAGGAAGATCCTCGATGAGATGGATTGACACAGTGGCTGCAACAATGGGCTCAAACATAGCAATGATTGTAAGGATGGTGCTGTACTGGGCAGCGTTTCGTTCTGTTGTACATAGGGTTGCTATGAGTTGGAACCAGCTCGACGGCAACTAATAACAACAACAATCTTCACGGAAGGAGACTGTCACATCTTTCTCCCAAGGAGTAGCTGGGTGGATTCAAACTGCCAACTTTCAGTTAGCAGGTGAGAGCTTAACCATTGTGCCACCAGGGCTCTTGCTGTACTCCCATCACCTCTTATTTCATTCTCTCCACAAACTGATGGAGTCACTGTGATTATTAGGCCTATTTTACAGATGAGGAAACTGAGGCCCAAACAAGATCAGCAGCTTGTGCCTGGTCATGCAAAATGCCTGTGGACAATGCCCACTTATTTATCACTCTGATTGGCTCTCCAAAGTGTCAGGGCAATGTTGATCTGTGTCCCATGTCAGTCTAACCCGCTTGGCTAAGGCTCACTGCCCATGTGACAGGAGCTCTTCCAAAAGTGCTGGGGGCTTCCCCGGGCTCTGCTCTCCCTCAGAAGTACAAAGGACAACTCAGAAATTGAGCAAGAGGCCAGGGACAGATCAGAGTTATACCCGCAAACCACCCAGAATTCCAGGAATGAAGTCTTGGCTGGAGGAGAAGAAGCCTTGGGCAGAGCCTCCCGTTAGACCGTCTGGTAAACCCCAGACAGTGGGGCCCCAGCGCCCCTCCAAAGGATCCAGTAGTTTCTCTTAAACAGGATTAGGGCCCGGTTGTGGGAGGACCCTGGCCTGCTCCATCCCTTGCTTCCGGCTCTGCACCAGCCCTGGCTTCCCGGTTTACTCAGCTTGGCAGAATCACCACCACCCACTGCCACCCCCCCACACCTCCTTCCTGCCTGTACCCTCAGTAAAAAATACGTCCTTATGGGATTTATGGGACAATACTTCTATATGCTTATTCAGACAAATACAATATACAAGACTCATTTGATTTCTTTTATACTATGCTCCAAATCTACAAAGTTCTGGACAAAAAGAGAAGAAAAATCATTCAACGAGCACTAATTTACTCTACTTTGTGCATAAAAGAGCTAAACACCAGGTGCATTCAACACAAGCCAAGATAATGTTTAAGTAAAGCCGCTTTGAAGTAACTGGATTATAAATTAATATGTTCTGAAAACACCCAGCACAAACCTCTTGGGGCCTCTCTCTTCCTTCTTGCAGATGTTGGGATGTTTCCCTGGAAACTGACCCCAGTGAAGCATTAGAAAAACGTCAGGAACCTCCAACTCAAGCCGGAAAAAAAAAATCACCAACTACCAGAAGGCAACAGAGTGGGAATATCATGGACCTTGGGGTCAGAGCTGGGTTCAAATCCTGCTTCTACCCCGCCAGGAGCTCCCTCAAGCTTTTAGAGCCTCCAGTCCCTCCAGTCTCTCACCTGCACAATGAGGACCTGGATTTCTCCCGAGGGCGTAAGAAAGAGCCCTGGTGGCCTAATGGTTAAGCACTTGGCCGCTAAACAAAAGGTTGGCAGTTTGAATCCACCAGTCACTCCCCAGGAGAAAGATGTGGCAGTCTGCTTCCAGGATGATTACAGCCTTGGAAACCCTATGGTGCAGTTCTGCTCTGTAAAGACTACACAAAATAGTGTTTACAAAGGGCTGGGACAGAGTCTTGGGAACATGATGGGAGTTTAGTGAATGTTCCTTCCTTTCTCCTCAGGGGGCAGTTGAGAGGCCTAAGTCACCCCAGCTCTAGGCCTCAGGGCTGGCACACATGCCCAAGTGAAGTGGCTTCCCTGCCTAAAAGGGGTGACTCATGGCATGTGGTGGCATCCGAAAGGCTGAGTCACGGACACTGCTTTTGAACACATGGTCCAAGAACTCAAGGTGGCTCTAGGGTATAGAACTTCAGCCCACCTTGCAGATAGACATCCCCAGGGTCAAACCTGGGAGGCCACGGAGTCCTCGGGACACAAAGGGGATAAGACAATGAGTTTGCCCTGGGGAACTGGAGGAGACGGAGAATAGGCATCACAGCAAACAGGTAAATGCAGGTTTTACACGCCAGGGGAGGCTTGAAGAAAACAGACCAGGAAGATGGGGTGGTGAGCGCTGGGGCAGGGGCAGAAGGAGGACCTCTCTGGGTGAGGTGGACAGCAAAGGTCTCACTGAGACAGTAAAGAAAGGGGACTCAGGCAGCAGGAACAGCAAGGACAAAGGCTTGGAGGTACATCATCTTAGCATGATCCAGCGCAGGCGCAGAGCCAGGGAGAGAGGCGTTCACAGAGGGCAGGCAGGGCCAGATGGCAGGGGCCTCGAAGGCTGTGCCAAGGAGTGTTTATTTACTCCAAGGGGAGCCTGGGGAGTTAAGGAGGATGCTGGTAGGGCCTGATTTATGTTTTGACAACCTTTCAGCATGCAACAGCACAGACAAATCTCCCAGACACGATACTGGAACGTGACGCCAGACTGCAAAGATGACACATGCAAAGTTCCATTTACACGCAGTTCAAAACCAGGCAAAACCAATCTAGGCCGTTGGAAATCCAGAAATGTTTACTCTTTTCGGGGCGGGCGGGGAACAATTAGGAGGGGCTATAACGTGATGTGTGCCCTTTATGAAAATTCATCCGCTCGTACGCTAATGGTGGTGCACTTTTTCTAGTATATTCAGCTTCAGTAAAAAGCAAAAAAAAAAAAGTTTGGAATCACTCTGGCTTCTGTTTGAAAGGTGGATTGAGACAAGCAGGAATGGATACAAAGAAAAGACACCGTTTTACAAGACAAATCCCCAAGGGTTTTTCCTCAAGAGTCCAAAGCTGAGACAAGTCCAGAGCTTGGTCTCAGACACCCCTCAAAGGGAACTTGAACTTGAGTGTGTTGGAGCCGAGACAGGGGCGTGCCAGGCGGCTGCACCCTCCGTCCTGGATGCCTCTGAGGCTCTCAGACAGGGCCCGGTTCATCCAAACTGAGAGGGTACTTTGTCTGGTGAGGCCTAACCCATCTGAAAATACTGCCTCCGTCCCGGGAAAGCCCAGCCTTGGGGGTGCGTGGGGATAAACAGTGTTTTCAGCAGCACGAGGCTTCCTCCCAAGGAGAACAGACTGGCTATGTTGGGAGTGCTGGTTTGGGCAAGAAGGAGGCAACAGCAGGAGGTGACATACACTCACATATATATTTTTAAATGTAGTCGAGGAAGCAACTCATTCTTTGAGAGGGGGCTTTTAGGGGTTCTAGATAGATGTCCCTAGCAGACTCCTGGGTACACAGGGACACTAAACATACTCTGAAGCAAGACACCAGAATCTTCTGCACACATGCCCAGGCTCCAGAGTGTCGGCAATCATGACCCTCACCAGCAAGCTGAACATTCTTCCAGAAGAAAGACTTGTGCAAATGACTTGCTCTCACGGATCCCTAGATTCTGGAGGAAGGTGGTCATTTTAGCTCCTAAGCCTCTCACACCCTCTTTGCCAAGTGACTTCTCTGGTCACATGACCCACACTAGGCAGCCCCTCCCACCCCATCTTTGTGCCGGGCAGGGGCAGGCCTTCCTCGACTTCCTAGAGCAGTGGGTCTCATACCTGAGGGGGCATCAGAAAGTGCTGGGAGCCTCGCGAAAACACAGACTGCTCAGCCCCGCTCCCAGGGCACCCGAGACAGGAGGGCTGGGGCACAGCCTGGGAATCTGCATTCTAATGGGCTCCCAAGGGGTGCTGATGCTGCTGGTCCGGGGACCCCACTTTGAGAACTGCCTCTCAGACCTCCTTTAAGCCCCACTTTAATCCAGTGTTTGCCACACCAACCCTTCACATACTCCCTTCCCAAGTTTCTCCCTATCTACCTGTCACCTCCCTGTATGAGTACATATTTCATACTTTTATTTAAATTGTCTTGCCTACTTATTTATTTGTTACTTTAAAAAGAAAGCTTCATATCACTGCCATTCTGGGAGAGCCTGATCGCTTTCACCATCAGCAGGAGGTAAGAGTGAAAGTAGACACAGTGAAGACAGGACAGAGTTATCACCTCCAGCCGCCACTGGCCTGGATGTGGACTATGTTTCAGGAGACCAGTTCTCTGCGTTGTAAAGGGGTTAGGGTGTTGGACCAACAGAGAATCATAAGAGCGACTCTGGGATTCAGGGGGTTTGCTGCCAGATCTACATTCAGTCCTTTTGGGGAGCACCACATTGGGGAAACTCTGCTTATTCCAGAGTGATCTGTTCTCCAGTGCAAACACGAACATGTTACTCTCCTGCGGGAACTCCCACTTGGCGGCACCCCATGGCCTTAGCGAGAAGTCCAGCATCTCAGTTCAACTCATCACACCTGCAGGGCAGACCCTCACCGTCCTCTCCCCTGGCCCTTAGGCTCCAGCGCCCCAACTTCTTGCCAGTCTCCAAGTATTCTGGGCCCTTCTCCACCTCCAGGCCTTTGCACATACATGGTCCCTCTCTTGGCACACCTTCACCAACTCCCCACCCACTCACAGTCCCCTTTCCGTGCCAGTAACGTGTTTCCTTTTCATTCTAGAAAGTTCTCAGGGTCTTATCATGTCAGTCTCTGAAGATGACAGCTAAATGCCAGCATCCCAACCCAGGAGAAACCTGAATGGGTGTTTTCCCATCCAAAAGAACTTAGGAGCGCAGTGGTTAAGAGCTCAGGCCACTAACCAAAATGTTGGCAGTTCAAATCCACCAGCTGCTTCTTGGAAACCCTATGAGGGAGTTCTACTCTGTCCTATAGTGTTGCTATGAGTCGGAATTGACTCAAAAGAACTTAAGGGCAGGTCAATTCCAGAACCACTTGACTGCAGGCAAAATGGAAGCCAGTTCTTTTTGCTTCTTCTTTCTTCTGGGATAGAGCCATTCTGCATTAAATATGGGACATATTCCAGAAATTTGGGTTAAAAATGTGAGATTTCATAATTTGTATATTTTTTTAATGATGGTCCAGAAGTTGCATAATCCTCATTAGGACTTTTTCCCCCTGAATCTGTGGTCTTTGTCTAAGCTGACACAGCACTCAGGAAAATCAAAGAAGATAAATCTCCCTTGGGCTGGACCATGAGAAACTGCCTGTCCTCATGGCCTTTTATCCTTTTGAAAGGGTAGTGTCTGCCCAAGATTACCACAATTACAAAGGATTCGGTACCAAGTGGGGCTCCCCCAAGGCCAGGTTCCAGACAGGACCCTCTGCCAGTTGCTGCTATGACCCAGGGTAGAAGGTCAACACCTTCAACAAAACCCCCAGACACCAGGATTTCCCTGCACCCATGGTGAGGGACCTCAACACATTTAGGAATGAAATGGTTTGAGTTGATGCTTCAAGAAGGAAGTCGAGAAAAGACAACATGGTTTCTGCAATAAGTTAAATATAGAGTTATCACATGACCCAGCAATTCCACTCCTCGATATAGATTCAAGGGAAATGAAAACAGGTGTGCAAACAAAAACAACGCGAAAGTTCACTGCATCACTATTCACAGTAGCCAAAAGGTACAAACCACCCAAATGTCCATCAGCTGGTGAATGAACAAACAAAATGAGGTATGCCAACACCATGGAATATTACTGAGCCATAAAAAAGGAACAAAGTCCTGATACATGCTACAACATGGATGAACCTCGAAAACATTACACTGAGTGAAAGCAGCCAGATACAAAAGGCCACATACTGTAAAATTTCATTTATAAGAAATGCCAAGAATAGGCAAACCCATAGAGGCAGAAAGTAGATTAGCGGTTGCCAGGCGCTGTGGGAGGGAGGAATAGGGAGTGACTGCTAATGGGTTCAGGGTTTCCTTCTGGGGTGATGGAAATGTCCTGGAACTAGATAAATAGTGATGAGGGTTGTACAACATTGTGAATATACTCAACGTCTCTGAACTGCATTTTAGAATGGTTAAAATGGTAAATTTTATGTTTCTGAATATTTCACTAAAGTAAACTTTTTTTTTTTCAAAGAGAAGAAAAGAAAAGAGGACATAGCGGGACCCTACCTGCAGCCAACGCCCAGATCTGCCCGATCCTCCCTGTTCCAGAATAGACCGAGCTCCTTCAGAAGTTTACAAGGTGCTCCCAGACCCCCATCCCATTAAGTCTGAGCATCTGTTTTGCTCAGTGAAGTGGAATAAAAGTATCCCTGTGTTGTATTTTTCTTTCTTGACAAGCCATCAGCCCTTTTGAATGATGCTGGGTCTGCACATCTGGGACTGATCAAAAACCAGTGAGTTTGCAAAAAAAGTAGGAAGGCTCCTGGCCGGGAGCAGGCAGACATGGAGGCACCTCACATACACAGCAAATTACACTGGTGACAGAGAAAAGGAATTTTCCAGCTCCCATGGGCCAAAGAGGTCAGCACTAGAGTTCTGCCCCTGAAAGCCAGTTTTCAACTGGAACCTACGCAAGGCCAGATGTTCAACTTGGGGTCTTTGAGGGATGAAGTGTGGCGGCTTTAAAAGACCTTATTCTTCTTTCCAGGCCTCTAGGCTCTCCCCATTGAGCCAGCTCTCCTCCCCAAGCTGGGGGCAGGGCTCGGGCAGCCAGCACTGATCTAGGTCCCCTCTGATACAGGTACTAGGTACCTGTTGGCAGAGTTGAGCCCCAGCCCTCGTGTCAGCGCATACCCTCTTCAGGCAACATTAAAGACTCCCGCCAACATTTGAGATGTCCACCTCTCACGAGGAGCCTGATCTGCTCTGCTGTGACAGTCATGTGGACAGTCATCGGCTGGGTACCTCCTTCCAGAATCTGAGCAGGGCCCAGCTGGGCTGGCAGCTCCATCACACTCTAGCTGTGTCATCTCGGGCATGCTCCCTGATCACACTGAGCTTCGATTTACTCCTTGTTAAAAGGAGGGTAGTACAGTGCCCACCTCGTGGACGAGTAAAAGATCATCCATGTAAAACCCTAAGCGTGCCCAACCCAGAGTGAATACAGTGTGCGTCAGCTGGTGGATGATTATCAATGCTAGTGTGACTCCTCCTACTCCCACATCTCAAGGGACTCTGCAAAGATCAAAATCAGCCCCCTTCGATGATCCCCCTCCAGCTGTTTTACCTGGAGCCTCTCTCAGACAAAACAATACCTGGTGGGAAGTTCAGGGGCAGAGCTGGCAGTGGGTAGAGAGGTGTCTTATAGGAGGTGGGGCTCAGTGTTTAAGAGTGAGAGGGTCTGGAGCCAGATGAGTCTGGGTTTGACATCATCAAACACCAGCTAGGTGACCTTGGGACAGTACTTCACTCTCTGAGCCTTGGCTTCCTCATCTGTGAAACAGGGATCTAGAGGCCTTCTACCCAGGTTTACTGAAGGGATGATAACGCAGGTAAAGTGCATGGCTGGGGTCCTGGCACAAACCTGCCACAGCAGAGATACCACCGGCACAGCCCCCACACTCATGCTCCTTCCCCCGCGTGGAAGCAGCCAGGTGAGGGCAGAAGCAGAAAATCAGGTGCATGCAACACATCCCGTCTCAGTCTACTTGGGGACATGCCCCTCATCTTTCTTTGCACACCCTGGTCTCCCACCCGACAGACTGCAGTCCCTAGACGCCCTAGCCCAGCTGGGGAAGGCAGGCTTAGACCGTTCTGCCAGGGCAAGGGGCCCAAAGTCCCAAGGTGGACACTCGCAAACCCAACCTGGGTGGCAAGGCAAGCAGAGTATTTGTGTGGCTCCCAGCCTCTTCTCTCACCCAAAGCAGCACCTCCTCTTTTGGCTGAAAAGAGGCCCAACTCAGGTTTGCTCCAGGGCTTCCAACCAGTTCATTCAGGGTCAAACCCCTGCTGAGAATTTTCATTTCCACCCCAGATAAATCAGAATCTACATTTTAACAAGATCCCCAAGTGATTATTATGTATAATAAATTTTGAGAATCACTGCTCTACTAATAGTTCTCAGAATTTGTCGCTCACCAGCAGCATTAGCATCTCCTGGTTCGAAACCCTGGTTTGCTTTCAAACTTTACTGAGCACGCATCAGCTAAGCCCTTTCTGGCTTGCCCACCAACCCCATCCTTGGCAAAGAAGGCTCCGGGTTTGCTCCACTTGTGAGGCTGGCCTTGGCTCTCTCCACCTGGGGCGGCCAATTCCCCCAGTATCCCAACCCTCACCTTCCAGCTCAAGAAGAGACCCAGAAGCCTGTTTCCCTGAGCCCTGGGCAACTTTGACATGCCCCCATGCCCTGACATGTCTATCCAGAGCTGGGCTCCAACCCAGGCTCTGCCTGGACAACTCACTCCTCCTCTCTGAACCTCAGTTTCTTCATCTAAAATATGGGAAGAAGAAGGCTACCTTGCAGGTTTGTCGCAAATGAAACCATAAAGGGGCGTGGCCTTGTGCCCTGCAGGGCAGAATACACACGCTATTGTGATGACCACGGCCCTCCACACGTGGGTATAAGTCATTCGAAAGCCTGGCACATCCATGTCTTCAGCTTTCCCTTTTATTGACACCACTGTGTACAAAGGAATTACATGAGGCAGGCAAAAGAGTACTTAGCCTCCAGGAGCAAGGATCTGCTGGCTGACCGGTTTTGAATCCCGGCTCCTTTGCTTCTTAGCTATGCACTCTCGAGTAAACGACATATCCTCTCTGACTCTGCTTCCTCATCTGGAAAAGGGAACGATGGTTCTGAGATGCAGCTAAAGCTCTCAGCCTAGTGCCCGTCACACAGAAACCCTAAGAGATGGTGTCTCTGCCGATGCCTACTGCTCCCCCAGACACTGTCAGGGATTACAGAATCACGGCTTGCAAAGAGGGGCTGGAGACTGGTCCAGAGAAGGAAACTAAGACACACTTACCTCCGCAGGGCTTCAATCACCTCGCGGGGTCTCCCGCGCCAAGCAGTGGCGGCAGCCGCGCTGGCACAGCGGGCGGATCGCTGGACACGGGACACTCGGACCGAGCGGGAAGCGAGTGGGTCCAGCGCTCAGCGCGCAGCCTCTTGTAAACTGCGCGAATCCCGCAAGCCACGCCCCCGGATGCGGGCGGAGCAGGCGTTTGGGTGGGCAAGCAGTGTCTGGAGCCGGGCCTGAGAGGAGGGCCCTCTTGTCCTGGTCGTGACCATAAAAGCACCATCTTCACTGAGCGCTTACTATGAGCCCGGCGCGGTGCCAAGCGCTTTCCATCGAAGGTTTGCAAACTCTTTAAATCTCATCTCTCTGCGTCTCAACTGGAAAATGGGAATAGGGAGGCGACTCCAAGGACAGTTGCAAATGAACTCGAGAAGGGCGGGGGCCTTGTACACTGTGGTGCAGAACACACGTTTGCTAGGTTTACTCCCAACCTCTACATGCGGGTAGAAACTTCACTGTCCTCTGGCCTTCATGCCGTCGTGACCTAACACGCACATGCACACTTGCACGCAGACATAAACGCACACGCATACTAATTATCGCCATTTTACAGATGCAGAAACAAGACAGACTCAGAGATGTTTCGAAGATATGGGAACACCTTCGTCAAGGCTAAGGGCTTTACATTCATTATCCCATTAAATTTTCACAGGAATACAGTGAGGCGGAAATTACCATTTCACAGATGGGACAACTGAAGTCTGGAGAAGAGAGTACCCAAAGTCCCAAAGCTGGTGAAAGGCAGCGCCCGGTCCAAACCTTGCTCTTACTACATTTTGGGCTTAGGCTTTTAGCATCCTTAACCTCTGTGGGTTGTATCCTTTCACTTTAGTTATTCCATCTGGATGCTGAACACATAGTCCAAGAAGCCAGACTACATGAAGAAGAAGAGGCAACAGGGCTGGAGGAAGACTCATTAACAACCTGCAATATGCAAATAACACAACCTTGCTAACCTAAAATGAAGATGATTTGAGGCACTTACTGATGAAGGTAAAAGACCACAGCTTTCAGTATGGATTACACCTGAACACAGAGAAAACAATCTTCACAACTGAACCAATAAGCAACCTCATGATAAATGGGGAGAAAGTTGAAGTTGTCAAGGATTTCATTCTATTTGGATGAACAATCAACACCCTTGGAAGCAGCAGTCAAGAAATCAAACGACGTATTGCATTGGGCAAATCTCCTGCCAAAGACCTCTTTAAAGTTCTAAAAGGCAAACATGTCACTTTGATGACTGAGGTGAGTCTGACCCAAGATACGGTCTTTTCAATTACCTCATATGCATGAAAAAGCTAGGCAATGAAACAATAAGACAGAAGAATTGATGCATTTGAACTGTGCTTCTGGCGGAGAATATTAAATATACTTTGAACTGCCAGAATGAACAAATCGGTTTTCGAAGAAATACCACCAGAATGCTCCTTAGAAGCGAGAATGGTGAGTCTTCACCTTGCTTACTTTGGACATGTCATCAGGAAAGACTAATCTCTAGAAATGGATATCATGTTTGGTAGAGGATCAGCAAAAATGAGGAAAACCTTCAATAGGATAGATTGACAAAATAGCCACAACAAAGGACTCAATCATACCAAAGATCATGAGGATGGCACAGGACCAGGCAAGGTTTTGTTCTGTTATACACCGGTCATCATGAATCTGAGCCCATCCCATGGCAACAAACAACAGCCTGTGTGGGTAAATAGAGAAGTCCATTAAGATCCAGAAGAAATCGCCTCTGAAACATCTAAATCCTGGTCCGTTGTTGACAGATGAAGAGACCGAGGCTAGAGGAGCTAAGGGGATCCCCTACACTCAGAAATCATTCACTGATGTGGACCTACTCTGCGCAGATGCTTGGAATTATCTGATTCCACATCAAGTCCTTCCACAAATACCGGCGGGTCTACTCTGCCAGCCCCACCCCCGCCCCGTGCTGCGCAGCAGGATGGGCAAAAACAAGACCCCACAATCACCTTGGGGATCTCAGAGTCTGGGGCGCCCAAGGGAAGGACAGCAGGAGATAAGGATGGGGAGTGGGTGCAGCAACAACGGAGGAATAACTGCTTTGTGACCTACGGGGCATGTGTGACATTGATTCATGCCGGAAACCTTGCCCAAGATTTTGGTGCAGCTCAAACACAGATAAAGAATAATGCAGATGTTATCAGATATCTTTTTTTCCTCAGTTACTCATTTATTTTTGTTTCTCAGTTTTTGAAGCATCATTCTCAGCTCGCCATTCATTCACCCAATACTTACTAAGCATCTGGGGACTCAGTAGCGAACAAAACAGACTGTTTGAGAACAACAGTCCTCGTTTTGACTCAAGGCAAACCCAAAGGGTGGAGAGACCTGTATTAAGGGCACCTCTCAGGTGCTAGGCCCCACACATCATCTCACTGAAACCCTCTAAAGCTGGTTCTGCTATTCTCAGCCCCATATTTCAGTGAGGAAACTGGGCACAGAGAGCATAAGTAGCTTTCCCAAAACCACACAGCTCCCAAGAGGAGGAACTGGGATTCCAACGCTCTTTCCCTCTCAGCTGCCACTGCCTTGCGTATCATTAAACCTTGGGAGTGGAATAAGCTGGGTCCTCGCCTCACCTCCTCCCTCCCTAAAAGGGAAGGGAAGCCACATGGAATCAGATCTTTTCATGGGCCCAGCATTTGAGTGGGGGCAGTAGGGTGGAGGAGTTAATAACAGAAATGTCTGCAACTCTGCTAATTCCAACCTCCACCTCCTTACAGCTACTTTTTTCCAAAATGATTTTTTTTTCTTTTGAAATTCTCTTTTGAGTTCTGTCATCTTATTTCTGAGTTTTTGTGATTCTGATTTGTATTTTTTTTTTATGTTTTGTGTTATTTTCCTTTTTATTGTTGTAAAAATATGTATAACACAACATGTGCCAATTCAACATTTTTCAGGCGTTCAATTTAATGATATTGTGCAACCATCACCCATAATCATTGCCAAATTTCCCATCACCATAATGCATGCTTTTTGTAACAACTCTGCCAGCTCCCCTCTGATCCGGGAGGGCTCTGGTGACACCTCTCCCAGCCCAGGCACTCCAGGGACACCGCTGGCAGAGCTACAACCCCTGTCTGTCATTGGCCACACCAAGCTGCCAACTCCCATCCACTCGACAGCTCTCCTGGCTCCCCAAGCACCATGGAGCCTCCAGACCCCCAGCTCTCTTCCTAGCTCTCTCCCTCATTTCTCCTTTCCTCTCCCTCTGTAGTCTTCTCCTCTGCCCCCCTCCTTCTCGTCTTCACAGCCGAGACTTTGGGGCCTAGATCTTCCTTAGGGGTCCATCATGTGGCTGCAGCAGCTGTTGGCTGGGCTGCAGACATCTGAAGGCCCAACTGGCTGGATGTCCAAGATGGTGCCCTCACATGCTGGTTGCTGACACTTGATGCAGGCTGGGAGCCCCTCTACACTTGGCCAGTCCAGGATGGTGGCCTTACAGTGGTCAGACTCTGCATTGTGGGCTGAAGACCCTCTCCCCAGAGCAAGCCCCCAAAGAACAAGGTGGAAGGCATGTGACCTTTTATGACCTAGCACTTGAAGCCCTGTGGCATCACTTCTGCCATCCTTGACTGATTGCAGCATTCACAGCCCACCCAGGTTCAGGGAGAAGAGACAGAGATCCTGCCTCCCAATGGGTGGAGATCAAAGAGTTTGCAAACTTATTTCAAAACCTCTACAGGAGATAAGACATGTGAAAACAGTGCCTGGCACCGAGCAGACACTCAGTAAAAAACAATCCATCCTTCCTGGGAGCCAGGTAGGAAAGTTTTTGCACCCAGGCAGACTTGAGTTTGAATCCTGACTACCACACACCAGCTATGTGTCCTTGATCAAGTCACTCGACCTCTCTGAGCTACAGTTATCTCCCCATGCCGGATCCCCCAAGGGGCAGACTAAGTCCTTAGCTTGATGGCTGGTGCCCTTGTCTGGAACCAGTCAGACAGAGTTGAAATCCCAGTTCCTCCACTTCCAAGTTGTTGGCTTTGACCAAGTCGTTTAATCTCTCTGTGTTCAGTTTCCCATCTGTAAAGTTGGGTGATGATAATGGGCCATGATAATCTCTCTTAGGACTTCTGTGAGCATTAAATGAGCTAATATATGTAAAGTGCTTTCCACAGGGCAAGTATTAATTAATATTATTGGCACAGAGCAAGTATTAGTTAATATTATTGTTATTAGAACCAGCAAAGCAAAAACAAAGACAGGGAGAGGGAAGTTTAGTTTTCCATCATTTTGCAATCAGAGAATCTAATATGAAAAAAAAAAAATTTGAGTTTGAATGAAATGATGTGTCATGGGCAACATAGACTCCTGGGAGGTCCTGGATTGGAAAGGACAAAGATACTCACCTAAGTGTCCTCTTGGGAAGGGAATGGCCACTGATAGCCTTGGAAATCCCAGCAAAGGATCCTGTTTGCTACCCAGACAGGGAGTTAAGTCATGGAGAGTTTGAGACAAAGGAAAAATCCTGGCTATAATGAAGCCCAACCTGGAAAAAGGAACTGGCAAGCCTAATAGGGAAATTTCAGGAGAGCTTCCAGCCCTCTGCCCTCTTGATCTTGAAACCAAGGTGGGTTGATGGAAGGGTCACTCCCATATTTACAGAATGGTGGGCTGCGACCAGATGGCCACGAATGCTGAATTGTTCCATGCAAAGATAAATGTCAGTCTTTCCTATCTCTATGTGACTGCCATAGGATAAATGGCTTTTGTTCTCACACCAATTTTTCACCAGTTATTTTCATTGGAATCTCGAACTGGACATAAAAAGCCAAGGCTGGGGTGTTCCAGTTTCTCATTTGTTCCTGCCACACCCATTTAGCAGCTGCAGAATATCAAGGAGTCTCAATTCAACATCAAAACCACTAAAAATCTGAGGCGAGGATACATTGGGGTACCATTTTGTTATATACATGGCTTAGAAGGAGGAACTAAGGGGGAAGGAAAGATGGTTACCCTCAGTATTGGCAGGTGTCAATTGTGGGGTTCTCCAAGGATCTTGGTGGCACTGATTCACTTGCCTTGTTGGGAGAGGAAAGGCTCCAAGCGTGGCTGCTAACCAAAAGGTCAGCAGTTCAAATCCACCAGCCACTCCTTGGAAACCCTATGGGGCAGTTCTACTCTCGTTCTGTAGGGTTGCTACGAGTTAGAATCGACTCTTTTTTTTTGGAGGAGGGGGACAGTCCTTAAATAATGATTGGTAGGGCTGGGGGTATAAATATCCCAGATCCCTCACCCTTGGCTGAGATGATTCTGGGGCAGGTGTTTTGTATCATTTCCCAGAGTTTCCTGACGGGATTCTCCAGTTGCCCACGAGGTAACTGGCTTAATAAAGCACATTTTATCGGCTTCCTTCAGCTCTCTGCTCTCCCTAACCCATCTCCCTCCTGTGTGCTTTACATCCCTCAAATAGACTGCCTGCTCTTGAATCCTTGGCTGCGGGAGGCTTCTCCCCTTCTCCTTTCACCCTAGGTGGAAGCAAACTTTGGTGTGCTGCTCGGGGAATGGCAGAAGCACACACCTGGGAGAAGCTGCCTCAAGAGTCTGGGACAGCTTGTGTTTTCAGTAGGCCCCTTGCAGGCTCCATAACAACAGGAGGAGACCAGGTCCACTGCTGACGGGGCACTTTACACGAATACTTCATTTCATCCTCTCGCCAGTGATCTGAGGTGCATTCACATGTAGGATCCCCATTTGACCGAGAAGAAAATGAGGTGCCAATGCATTCAACAAGTTGCCCAGGATCACGCAGCAAGAGGCAGAGCGGGTGTGAACACAGGTCTCAACCTCTAACAATGGCGTGATGTATTAATTAGTCATTTAATGGGGCAAATGCTGGTCTCTGTCTTTCTGAATCTATTCAGGTGCAGACTTCTTTCTGATCAAGAGTGTTCGGCTACTGAGGGATACCTGTTGCGGTGATCAGGTGGTTGGAAAGTGGGGTACCCTGCTGAATTCTTTGGTTAAAAATTACTGGAATAAGGACTCCGGCAAGATGGCGGTCTAGGCAGAAGCACCACGCCGTCCCTCCACAACAAAGATCCGAAAAACTAAGCCAAACAGAGAATCAACAATCCTGAAACCCTAGAACATCAAAT
>NW_004443989.1:8169731-8184392 GCF_000243295.1 Trichechus manatus latirostris | reverse complement strand
AAAAAAAAAAAAAATTACTGGAATATTCAGGGAGAGGGAGATATACTTTTAGCTTTTGCCACAGAACTTGGGATGAAAATGCTTTTTATGGTTTTGAACTATAAACAAGTATCCTGGAATGCTCGCCAATCCTTCCTCCTAAGCCAAGGAAAAGTATATAAAAAGGGATGAGGCTGCCAAGTCATCAACACCCAGGGTGACACAGTTTGTGGCTGCCCTGGGACCACAATGCCAGCTTCCCAATTCTTGATCTCAGGTCTATATCCTTTTACCAATGAGAAGTGAGTGGAGTAGTTGTGTATGACTTCCAGGAAGCTTGTTTAATGGGAGGAGGGTGCCCTTCATTGTTCTTCTTTCCTCCTTCCTGCCTGGAATATGGGCAAGATAGAAGGTGCATAGCAGCCATCTTGTACCACGACGTACTTTAGGAACAGAAGCCATACATGGTGAAGCAACAAGATAGAAGGAGCCTGGGTCCCTGGACTCTATACTAGGCCCACTGCCTATGTCAGACCTATTTTACATAAATGAGAAATAAACGTCTATCCCTATTTGTGATCATGGCGACGGCCCTGTACCAGGCAGCATGGGGGTACCATGAGCCGGAGGCCAACATCACGGCAGCTAACGAACAACATAACAACATCCCTTCTGGGGCAAGGAGGAGGGGCACGGTCTTTGTTACTCACAGTAACTAATCCTAATACACTTTTAGTTTAAAAGTGAGAATAGATCTGCAAAATGGGGATTATAATAAGACCCTCTTTATAATGCTGTTGTATTAAATGAGTTAATGCTTGAGAATTCTTAGTCATTAGTGTCAGAAAAGGGAGTTTTTAAAATTATTGTTTCTTGATGTCATCTCCTTTGAAGCCCCTATCTGGCATCTATTTATCCTTGGAGGAGAATGACCAGGCGGAAATATGATTGCATCTGTACAGAAAGTGGGGAGACTCCTTTCACAATTTTATTAGCAACTCCTTGCTCATGCTGCTGGGTAATAATTAACTCAGGACAGTCCAATCCTGTATCAAAAACATAACTGGGTCCCCCTCATCACCCAGGGTTCCTGCCCCCTCCTGTCCTCTGAGACGCAATCACATTAATCAGACAATGCCGATCAGAAGTGGAAATTCCCCAGGAAAGGAGCTCCTTTGGCAGACTCTGTCTGGTGGCTGCCTTCTCCCCCGAGGACAATCAGAAGGCTCTTCCAGAGCAAGCTGAGCTTTCAGTTCACACTCAGGATGCCGGGTTCTGGAAAAGCCCACACCATTCTTTCAGCCACGGAGGGAGCCAAACCTCGAGGTGCTGTGGTTTCTCTACAGAGGGTGTTTTTGGCTCCAGGGTTCTCTACATAGGCCTGGACCCTCTGCACGCAGCCCAGGGTAGGGTGTGTAGGGACAGGACAGAATGGAAACTGTCCCTCCCTCAGATGCCACCGAGGGAATCAGTAGACCCCCACCTTTCCTGTTGGGAGGGGGCCTCACACACCTTCTCGATGGTCACTGAGCTCCAGTTCTGCAGCCTGGGCTGAAGTCCTGGCTCTGCCCCTCCAGGCTTGAGATCTTGGACAAGTGACCTGACTTCTCTGTACCTCAGTTACCTTATCTGTAAAATGCAGATATTAATAAGACCCACTTTGTAGTGTATTAAGTGAATTAACCCTTGAGAACTCGGTCTTTACTGTCATCCTTCTACCTTTGTTCTCTGAGTCGTCAACACTCCTGTCATCTATAAGTTCCGTCACTGCCAAACATTACCTCCTATGGGGTACCCTCCCTCATCACCCCCACACCCAGAAAAATCAAATAAATATAGTTCATGGTCAAAGTTTTGAAGGAAAAACTGGGTAAATGAGATATAATGTGTAAAGAGCTTAGGCACATAAGCTCTATTAAGACTCAAATAAGGGTTGGTTATTGCCAATATGAACAACGACAGTATCATTATTGTGGTGATAGGTAATAACAGGGTGTGGGCTGAACTTCACGGGCTCAGGTTCATGGCTGGGTGGGTGGGTGAGTCAAGAGTACACGTTCTTATGCAGTTCAAGTCCTAACGGGCACGTTGACCTGGGGACAATTGCATGAATATTGGTGCTTGTTGCTTGGGATGGCACAGGAAGCCGTGCTGGGTGTGGACATATGGAAACGCCGGGGACATGTCCACCTGGAGGAGAGAGGATGTGAAGCATCTACCTGAAGGGTTGGACCACAGAGGAGGGAGCCCCGCCCCCCCTGCAGGTCCTGGAGAACAGGGCTGGAG
The DNA here is from genome assembly GCF_000243295.1 of Trichechus manatus latirostris. NCBI lineage: Eukaryota > Metazoa > Chordata > Mammalia > Sirenia > Trichechidae > Trichechus > Trichechus manatus. Next base: position 8,182,127 of record NW_004443989.1, on the reverse strand, counting down.
CCTGGGGGTGGGATGGGGCAGTGGAGAGGTGTAGAAACCACAGAAGATGTTCACGGGTGGTGACTCACCTGCCGCTTAAGGAACATGAAAGAAATGCCTGAAATGGAGTCAGATGCCAGGGCAGTGCTAGTGAGAAAGGGAAGGTGTGACGGGGAAACGTGCCTGTGAGGGGCCCAGGGCCCAGAATCCCAGTGTTCTGGCCCAGGCCCTTCTTCCCTTCCTTCCATGACATGCTTCAAACTATCCAAGTGGTTCGTCTAGCTCCTGATTGGGGTCTGTATGGTGTTTTTTATAATGGCCCCAGAATTCTTTGACTGTCCTCCCATCGGGAGTGGGGTCTGTGTTTCCCCCATTGACGTGAACTCTGTGAGTATGACCAAGAATATGGCAGCAGTGATGCTGAGCCAGTTTCTGGGCCCCAGCCTTAAGGAGCTGGCAGCTTCCGCTTCCTCCTCTTGGAATGCTTGCTCCTGGAACCGTACCACCATGCCATGAGGAAGCCTGAGCAGCTCTGTGGAGAAGCCTTTGTGGGAAGGAACCAACAGCCAGCACCCTCTTGCCAGTTATGAGAGTTCACCATCTTGGAAGTGGGTTCTCTGGACTCAGCTAATGCCGTGTGGAGCAGACACAAGCCTCCCTTGCCAAGCCTAGCCTAAATTACAGATATGTGATTGTTGTTCTAGGCCACTGAATTCTCGAGTGGTTTGTTATACAGTAGTAGATAACAGGAACAGGAAGACTCTATCAATTCCTTGCTTTTATGGAACAGTGCAGGGCACACAGTAGGTTCTCACTAAATGTTCCCTGAATGGAACAGAGTCACCTCTGACTCTGAAGAAGTTACTTGACAAGGTCAATTGTTGAAGCCACTAATCCCTAGTAACATATTAAATGGGGCAGTGGTGGTTCAGTGGTAGAATTCTCACTTTCCATGAGGGAGACCTGGGTTCGATTCCCGGCCAATGCACCTAACATGCAGCTACCACCTGTCTGTCAGTAGAGGCTTGGGTGTTGCTATGATGCTGAATAGGTTTCAGTGGAGTTTCCAGACTAAGACAGACTAGGAACAAAGGCCCGGCAATCTACTTCCAAAAATCAGCCAATGAAAACTTTATGGATCACAACAGTCCAATCCCGTTGTGCAGGGTGTCACCGTGAGTCAAAGGTGACTCAACAGCTGCTAACAACAAACCATTAAATAGAACATGTTAGGGCTCTGTTGTTACCTTGAGACTTTTATTTTCAGATGATGGAGGTGCGTCAGTATTCCCATTAAATAGGTGATACTGGCGTCTGACAGAAGACAGACCTTCAGGAGTCCTTGGCAGGCTTTCGTTGGCTGAGGGAGTCAATTCATCAGACCTACAGAGTGCAAGTCCTAATGGGTGCCTTAACCTGGGACAACTGCAAGGATGATCTCATCCCATGTGCACTTATTCCAGATAGTTGTCATAAATTGAATGACTGGGTCTGTTGCTCATTGCGTCTTGCTCTCAACCCAAGCCAAAGCAGAAAATGTCTCTTCAAAAGAATAATAACCAAGGCCCACCCATGAATGTCTCCCTCCCTGAGTCCATGCCCATTTCAATGTGCCTTTACCCCTGCTTCCATCAAGAGCTGGAGTCTGTTTCTCTGCCCCCAGTGTCTGGGTTGGCCATGTGACTTACTTTGGCCAATAGAATATGGTGGAAGTGAAGTTGCCTCAGTTCCAAGCTTGGGACTCAAGGGGTCTTGTGGCTCTGCTCTCACTGTTAGAACCTGAGACCACTGTGCTGTAAAGAAGCCAGGTCCAGCAGGCTGGAGGATGAGGGGTGTTATGGACTGAACTGTGTCTTCCCAAAAATGTACTGAAGCCCTGGCCCCTGTATCTGTGGTTGTGATTCTGTTTGGATTTAGGGTTTCTCTTTTGTTATGTAATGAGGTCATACCAAAGTAGAGTGGGTCTTAAACCTAATCACTTCCAAATTATAAAAAGAGCAAAATGGACACGGAGACACACACAGAGGAAAGACAGACACCAAGGAACGCCAAGGAACACCAAAGAACTCCCAGGACTACTGACAAGGAAGGCCCCTTCCCTAGAGCTGATGCCCTGATTTGGACTTGTAGTTTCCAAAACTGAGATAATAAATTCCTGTTCTTTAAAGCCAACTGCTTGTAGTATTTTTTTGTTATGGAAGCGCTAGGTAACTAAGACAAGAGGACCCAGGGAGGAGAACCTACACCTGAGCCCATAGCCAGCACCAACTGCTAGACGTGAGTGAGCCACCCTCGGCCTCGAGCCCTCACCAAGCCATTAGCCAATGGCAGCGACCCAAGTGTGCCTTGGGAGACCAGCAGGAGGACCACCCATTGCCAACCCACAGAACATGACAATCCATCTTCACTGTTTTAAGCCACTACACTTGGGTTTGTTATGCAGCAGAGACTGACAAACAGATCATATCTTGTAACTGCAACTGCCCTTATCAAGGAGAGAATGTTCTGACAGCCACACATCCCGGTCCAGGCCAGCCACTGACCATTGAACAATCCCCAGGAACGTCTTGCTTCCTGCACAGCTCTGGCCACACCTTGTCCACTCAGAGGCTGCATTCCTGCCTCCCTCCTTTTCTTCTAACTTCTCTCATTGGAAGTCAGCAATGATCACTGCTTTGTCGTCCTCAGAAGAGAGTGTCCTTTCATTTCTCCAAGGGTCCAAGCTCTTTGAACCTGTGTTTGCTCAGCTAATAATTTAGCACCCAGCTGATGTGCACAACTCTCTAGGAATCCCAAATAGAAATGTTCTCCTGCTTCTCGGTCATTGAGATCTGCAGGACCTGTCTAAGAGCCTTTCCTTGTCCTCACAAAGAGGAGCGGTTCTCCCTCAGCCTGGGACACCAAAGTCAGTGTGAAATCCAAAAGGCAGTTCACTGGGAAACCTTCTCACAACTGCCCAGACATGAGCTCCTGGGGGTGCTTTCCAGCCCCCAGCACCGAGCCTCCACTTGGCACATGGAGGTGCTCCCTAAAGACTTGCTGGATAAGTTCACTATCACAGCAGCTGTTTACTGAGAATGTACTATGTGCTAAGCTCATAGGCTTTCCTTTGGTCCTCACATTTACTCAGGAACTAAGTGTTATTCTTCTCCATATTTCATGGGTGAAGGAAGTGAGGCCCAGAGGCACTGCCCCACCTGCCCACGTTCACACAGCCAAGAAGTGGTGGCCTGGGACGCAAGGCCATATCCGTCTCACTGCCTGGCCAGGCCCCCTTCCATGTTGCAGTCCACAGCCTCCTGGATTCCGGCTGCTCTGAATGCAGGGAGGGAGGCTGGGCTATTTTTGTCCTCACCATCATCTAAGGATCTGTGGTCAGCAGAATAATGGATCCCAAGATGTTCACATCTTAATCCCTGGAACCTGTAAATTTGTAACTTTACACAGCAAAAGGGACTTTGCAGGTGGGAATAAGTGGAAGACCTTGAGATGGGAGATTATCCTGGATTATCCAGGTGGGCCCTTATAGAGGGAAGCAGAAGGGTCAGAGTCAGAGAAGGAGATGTGATGACGGAGGCAGAGGCTGGAGTGACACACTTTGAAGATGGAGGAAGGGGCCATGAGCCACGGAATACAGGCAGCCTCTAGAAGGAAGAAAGGGCAAAGAAACAAATTCTCTCCTAGAACATCCAAAAAGAATACAGCCTTGTTGACACCGTGACTTTAGCTCAGTGGAACTGTTTTCAGATGTCTGACCTCCAGAACTGAAAGAGAATAAATGCATGTTGTTTTAAGCCACTGAGTTTATGGTAATTTGTTACAGCAGCCACAGGAAGCTCATACAGGGTCCGTGATTAGCTGTGTCTGCAACAGGGCACCGGAGAGGCCACAGAGTTGGCCCTGGGCTCCTGCACCCCCCTGGGAAACCAACCCCTGCGCAGCCCCCCCAGTTCCAGGCGGCAGAGAGGTCGCCAGCTCCCAGACCACACACCACTCGGCAGCCCTGAGTCATCAGGCTCCGAAAGGTGTCTCTGTACAGCTCCTTTACCAGAAATGCCCTGGTTTCACCCTGATGGTTTTCCAGTGATCAAGTAACACTTTCCAGATGCACAAATCCAACGGCGCCAGTCTTAGACTCTGCAAGAGACCCCAGTGGGTTCTGCAGCTGCAGCCCCTGTCCCTGGCTCGAGTGCTCTCTATGCCTGCAGTGTCCTGGTTGGCAGCCATCCCCTCCCCCATCAGGCGATTGCAGAGATGCCTGCAGAAGCCAGGACCAGGCAGGCTCAGAGGTGGCCCAAGGCCTGAGACAGAAAGCCTGGCTCACCCTGAGTGTTTCCTTGAACCAGTTCCTCCTCTTTCTTACATTTCTCCTCTCAGCGGGCCAAGACAGGTAATCTTATACCCACAACCATGCAGCTGCGTGTGTGTGAAAACGCAGCTCTTTACTTTCTGTAGCAGTGGCTGAGGGTGTGCAGGGAGAGGTGCTTCACTTAAACTTGACAATGGACTGTTTCCCAGCTCGCCCATTTTAAAACAGTCTCTCTCCCATGTACCGTTCGTGGCCGATCAGGGGGAAGGAAGTTTAGAGTCTTCACGGTTTGGCAGGGGGAGTGGGAGCCTCCTCCCTGCCCCCAGATCCTTTGTACATGACTCTGGAGCCGCAGCCAAGTGTACGAGTGCCCTGGGGCTGCCGTAACAAAGTGTCACACACAGGGTAGCTTAGAACCACAGAAACACATTGTCTCACAGCTCTGGAGACCACAAGCCTGAATTCAGGGTGCTGGCAGGGCCGCGTTCCCTCTGAAGGCTCTAGAGAATCCTTTCTTGCCTCTTCCAGCTTCTGGAGGCTCCAAGTGTTCCTGGGATTGTGGCAGCATCCCTCCAACCTCTGCCTCAGTTGTCCTGTGGCTTTCTTCTCTCTGAATCTGCCTTTTCTCGTCTGTGTATCTCTTATAAGCACACTTGTCAGTGGATTTAGGACCCCCTTTCATCCAAGAAGATCTCATCTCAAGATCCACAATCATATCTGCAAAGATCCTTTTTCCAAGTAAAGTCACAATAACAGGTACTGGGGGTTAGGACATGGTCATACCTTTGGGGGGGCCACCACTCAGTCCACTACCACAAGCTCGGGATTGGCCTCTAGCACTGTCTACTCACCAGGTCACACAGACCTCGAGGGCGTGGGCGCCTCCCCACCATGGAGCGGGACCACTGGGCTTCTCTCCACGCTTCATCTGGGCAGTGCGCCTTAACCCTCTTGCCTTCAGTCCTTCTCTTGATCTACCTCAGTGCCAGGGTTGGACTAGTGGGGACAGCTCGGGACATACTGCTTCCCTCCCACTCTCTTTCTCATTCCTCCCCTCACCTCACTGCTGGAGCTGGGGAGGAAGGATTTTCCACCTTCTTGTTCATTACATGAAGCATTGAGTTTTCTTTCTCCTTTGGCTGATAACAATCTTGAAGCTCAAGTCCAATAGGCCTAACTCTTGATACATATTGTTGTGTGACTTCGAGTTGATATTGACTCATAGCGACCCCATGTGAAAGAGCAGAGCCGCCCCATAGAGTTTCCTAGGCTAAAATCTTTACGGGAGCAGATCACCAGGTCTTTTTTCCTGCAAAGCCGCTGGGGGTGGGTTCAAACTGCTGACCTTTCAGTTAGCAGCCGAGCGCTTAACAATTATACCACCTGGGTTCCTCTTGATATCTAAGTGAGGACTAAAGGAACTTAGAAAACACTTTCTCCTATCTGCCACAGGCTTTCAAGGCTATTGTCTCAGTAAGACCTCAGTAAGTTAAACTTGCTCTTTCTTGCTAGATCCTGCTAAGCATTCCTAGTCCACCCAGGAGCAGATGGGGGCCTTGGCTGAGAAGGGAGGTCACCTACCCCGAAATACAAAAGAGGAAAGCCCATTGTGTGTTCTAAAAAATACAATCCCACTTCCTTTGACCCAGTCTCACCAGCAGGAGGCCTCAGAGTCATGCTTTTTTTTTTTTTAAACAACTTCCTCAGAGGTAGAATTTATATACAATAAAATGAATCCATTTTCAGTGCACAGCTTGCTGAGTTTTGACTAATGTCTACACCCACATAACCACCACCACAATGATGATATAGAGCATTCCATCACCCAGGAAGTTCCCTCAGGCCCCTCCCCAGTCAATCTCCCCAGCTGGGCAACACCAAGCTGCTTTCTGTGCCTGTTCTCGGTTGTGACATAAATGGGATCACAGAGAGTGTTCAGGGCCACTCTTGACTCCTCCCTCTCTCTTCCTCCCCAATCCAACTGGTCCCAAATCCTGTCCATTTGACATGAGTAGAGGTCACTCCAGCCCCTCCCTTCTCCTATAGCCTCTCTGCCATTTTGGTTTGGGCCCTCATGATCTGGGCCTCTGGCCCCACCCTAGAGGGAGGTGATGTGGCTGAATGGTTAGGAGCCCAGCCCTTGGGTTTGGATCCTGGCCTGCCATTTCCTCATTGTGAGACCTTGGGCAAGTTGCTTCATCTCTCTAGGACTCAGTTTTCCTCATCTAGAGAATGGACATAATAATACCAAACTCTGTGCTACAGGACAACTTCCCCTATAGCACATTCCTTGAGCACATTCAAGCCCGAAGCTCGTCAAGTTTGGCAGATAAGGAAAGACATTTAAAAATATATAAATATATGCTTATTTCTACACTAAAAAATAATAATACCTATGTCATGAGATCCGAATGCAATTAGACATATAAACCCCCCCAAAAAACCCAAACTCATTGCCATTGTGTCGATTCCAACTCATAGTGACCCTATAGCAACCCTATAGACATATAGTGCCTGGCATTTATTTTAAAACCTACAAATGTTAGTAATTATTATTGCTCCTCCCCTCTGTTCTCCACATTGCAGCCAGAGTTATTATCTGAAAACCTAAGCCTGACCAAGACATTCCCCTGCTTAAAAACCTCAGCTTCATTACTGGTGCTTTCTGATTTCATCTTCCTCCACTGTAACCAACTCCAGCCCCACTTATCCACCCACCTACCCCCAAATAAATACACCTACCCAATGCTTCAGTTTTGCTAACTTCCTCCTGTTCCTGAGCCCACAGGGGACTTGTGTATTTTTATGATTAATCTTTTCCTTAACCAATTGTCTCATGATTGGCCTCATTATTTTAGGAAAAAACCCTCTATTTTCTATACCTCCTTAATCAAACTCAACTTTTTAAAAATCTGCAAGTCGATAATAGAGATAATGAAATCAGACAAACTATGTAATTAATCCAAAAAAGGCAAGAAAAAGGCAAAAAGGTAACAAAAAAGAGATAAGACAAATTTAAAACAAATAGCAAGATGCCAGGTTTTAACCCAATCATATTGATATTTATAGAATATGTAAATGCTCTAAACACTGTCATTAAAATGCAGAGGTTGTCAGATTAGATTTTTTTTTTTAAAAAAAGCAAGGCCCAACTATATTCTGTCTACAAGAAAACCACTTTAATATAAAGACATAGAGGTTAAAAATAAAGGAATCAAAAAATATACCATACAACATGCTTACTTATATTAATCAAAAGAAAGCTGGAGTAGCAATGTTAACATTAGACAAATTAGACTTCAGAACAATGGATATTTCCAGGGCCAAAAGGTATTTTTATGATAAAAGGATCAATTCATCAAGAAGATATAAAAACCCTAAATGTGTATGTGCCTAATAACGGAGTTTTAAAATACATAAAGCAAAAACCAGCAGAACTGAAACAGACAAATTCACAATCATAGTTAGAAATTTCAACACCCTTCCTTCACTAATTCTTTCACTCTTCTTTCACTAAAATCAGTAAGATTTTAGAAGACTTAAACAAGATCACCAACTAATTGACCTAGTTTATAGACTACTCCACCCAGCCACAGCAAAATACACATTCTTTTCAAGTACAGAAAACATTTACTAAGATAGACCATATTCTGGACCAAAAACATATCTCAGCAATGTTTGAAAGATTGAAGTCTTACAAAATATGTTCTCTGGCCAAAAGAAATTAAACTTTAAAAAAAAATGGATTAAAAAAAAGTATCTGAAAAATCTCTAAATACTTGGAAATAAAACAATACACACTAACTAACCCATGAATCAATGAAGAAACCACAAGGAAAATATGGAAAGTATTTTAATTGAATAAAAATTAAAATACAACATATCAAAATTTGTGGGATGCAACTAAAATCAGCATTTAAAAACAAACAAACAAACAAACAAAAAACCATTGCCATGAAGTTGATTCCGACTCATAGTGGCTCTATAGGACAGAGTAGAACTGCCCTGATAGGGTTTCCAAGCAGTGGCTGGTAGATTCGAACTGCCAACCTTTTGGTTAGCAGCCATAGCTCTTAAGCACTTACAGGGCAATTAATAGGAAGAAAGACGGGAAGGAACGAAGAAGGGAAGGAGGAAGGGAGGGAGCCAGGGAAGACAACAATTTTGAGAGGACTCCTATTGAGCAGAGAGAAGAGGGCATTGCCTGGGCATTTGCAAGCCAATAGGCTTCTCCCATCCTCTAAAGCACTGTCAGACATGGAATGATGGTTGCCAGGTGATTTGCAAGAGCAAGGGCATCATGATAACTTGGAGCAGAAGGAAAATTTCTTGTCAAACAGTCCTCATTCTATAGCCGCGTAGTCTGTCCTTGCTATGTATTGAGGGCATACGGAAGGGTGTTGCTACCTATTTATTAACTGAAAACGATGAACAAATCTACCTCCTGCACCTGTGCAGGGATGCCAGCAACCGACAAGGGTGGAGCATCATTATTTTTTTTTAATTTTTATTGTGGTGAAATATGTATTTGCCATGTCAACCGTTTTTATGTGTACAATTCAGTGACATTAATTATGTTTACCATGCTGTGAAATCATCCCTACTATCTGTTTCCAAGTTTTTCCATTACCTTTGGGATCTAACGTTAGAACTCGCCTAACTTCGGTGGGGGGATAAGAATCAGGATCAGCATAAAGCTAGTTCCTATGAGGCAGAAGTCAGCCATACCTCCAGTCTCCAACTTTTTCACCATTCCTGCCCCTCCCATGACACTGACTACTTCTTTGCTGGGTTCAATAATTCGTTGTAGTGGCCACAGAGAACTCACCAATCATACTCACAGTTATGTGATTTATTAGGGAAGTAACAGGCTACAACTCGGGATCAGAGTTTCCAACCAAGATAGTTCTCAACTCCTTCCCAGCCTTGCCAGCCAGCAACCCTTCTCTAGGCCTCTGCCCAGCTCTTTAGCTCCAAGTGCCCAGAGGCACACTGCTCCACCAGCAAGCCTCCCACCTGAAGGCGCTCAGCTTTGTCTCTCTCCGTGGGCTGCCAAGCCCACGGCAGCCACCTTGTTCCATGGGCCCACCTTGTGCCAGTATCCTGATTCCTGCTGCTCATACTGCTGCTGCCATTTCTCTGCTGCTGGGCTCTGCTGGGCTCACCACTGTTGTCACCTTCTTGTGCCATTTTCAGTGTTACAGCTTTCTTTCTTCTGGGTCTAGAGGGTTCTCAGAACAGGGACTCTGGGTCCAAAGGCTCTTCTTAATGGTAGTGAGGTCCTCCTCAACCTCTGTGGGATTGGCCCTTATATTCAATTTCTAGGCATGGCCCCCCCGGCCAGACCATGAACTGACCATCCCTTCGGCAGACCACAAGTCACCCAATTTGCGTAGTAACCAACCAATCCTTTGTAAGATTGTGGCTCAGCCGATAATTGTTGGCAGAATTATAAACCCAAGGCCAGAAAGGCCATATATAAGAGAAACTCACTGCACTGAAACCTTTCATAGAAACTCAACACCCCTTAAGCAATAACTCCCCATTCACCACTCCCCTCAGCCCCTGGTAAACACTAATAAACTTTGGTCTCTATACACTTGCTTATTGTATATATTTCATATAAGTGAGATCATGCCAATATGTGTCCTTTTGTGTCTGGCTTATTTCACTCAGGATGAAGTTTTTGATGCACACACATGGCCTTAACCAGGTCCAGGGCAGCCCCTAGGGGCCTGTTTCTGAGATTAATCAAAATGACAGGGAGTTGTGAGCTGGCTGGTTCCACCTCCTTACAAGCGCTGAGGAACAGGCGGGAATAGGGATCTCTCTGGGTCAGTCTTGCTGACCAAAACTTTGAGACAGGGCCAGCTGGAGGGAAGGTTACAAAGTTCCCATGAGTGACGTGATCTTGCTCCAGAAGCAGCCAACTTGCGGAGGAAAGTGGCAGCTCTCTCCACAGAAAGACGTCTCTGGCTTCCCAGAATTCTTTAACAAAGCAAAACATCGTAAGTGTATGAGCGTTTCAAGGGAGAAGATCTTTACTAGCCCTTCCCATCAGTAAATTAAAGTTGTCTGAGTGAGTACCGACTGAGCCTTTGGATGAGGTTTCTGTGAAGGGTTTTTGTTGACACAGTGATTGATCTTCTGGTTGTTCATTAGAAAATGTATGATTGGCAGAAGACTGAAGTCCTGAAAGTACATCACTGATAAGCCAGCTGCTGTGTTTACCCAAGAGATATGCCTTCAGGATTTTATTTTTTAATTTATCATCGCTAGGACGAACCATAAAAATGGACTTGGGTCAAAATCATTACCACAGCACTTCTTTGCTGTGTGTCATGGGGAAAGTCACTTGACTTCTCTGGGCTCACTTTCCTCATCTATAAATGAGGATAATAAGCATGTTCTATCTCATGGGGCTGCTGTGGAGATAAATGAGATGATGTGTGAAATGCTTAAAAAATGCTAAGTGCTTAATGGTAAGTATGTGTTTAATAAATGGTAGCTCATTATTATTATAAGGAGCCCTGATGGCACAACAGTTAAGTGCTCTGCTGCTAACTGAAAGGTTGGTGGTTTGAACCCACCAGCTGCTCCATGGGAGAAAGATCTGAAAATCTACTTCTGTAAAGATCATAGCCCAAGAAACTTAATGGGGCAATTTTACTCTCATATGGGGCTGCCGAGAGTAGAAATTGACTCAATGGCACTCAACAACAACATTATTATTTAAAACTGAGATTCTTGGCTGCACATACTTGACCCAAGCGCTTTCCCTCCCAGAAGGGATGGGTCACACTCTGTTAAGCAACTTCAGGCGGGTCGAGGTTCTACTCTCACCGATGTTAGTGTGAACAGCATGGTTCTATGAGGCAGGAGAGCCTGATGGGAACCTCAGCTTGGCACCTTCAGCTCTGCACAATGACCGCAGCACTTTTCCTTTCTGGGCCTCAGTTTCTCCGCTTGTAAAATGACAAGGCGTGGCAAGCTCTGAGGAACCTCCCACCTCTGACCTTCCCACTTTTCCAGTGAAGAGCACAACTAAAGAGATAACATCTTCAGAGACCTTATTTCCAAGCAAGGTCACATCCACAGGTACAGGGTCTAGAACTTCAACCAGTCTTTCTGGGTGACGTGATTCCATCCCTAACAGAGACCAATGAGGAGGCTACCGTAGAAATCAGGCAGGAGAGGACTTGGCTGGGACAGAGAGGTTGCACTGGGGTGAGAAGTGGTTGGGTTCTGGACGTATTTTTCAAGTTGAGCCCAAAAGGGCATGCTGGTGAGAGAGGACTTCCAGGTGGAAGTCCAGGCGGGGGGTGGAGCAGAGTCCTGAGTGTTGAATGGCCCCCAGGCACCGTCAGCCCCTCCTCTGGGCTCTCCCAGCCCAGGGGTCTCATTTTCTGACTCTGAGCGGCACCTCAGGGTCCCGTTGTCTGTGTCCTCCCCGCTCCCCATGACCTCTTTGAGAGCAGGAGTCGTTAAACGCCTATGTCCTTTCATGGCTGTATCTCCAAGTGGCTACAAGACAAACCCAGCAAAGTCTGCTCAATAAACACTTGATGGATGATAAATGCATTTGCAATTGGCCCAATCTGATCCTGGTAATGGCTGATGATGAATATGAGGCAATTATTTCTGAGGGATAAAAGCCTGTTCTATGCTAGTGGAGATCGGCTAGTGTCACAGGTCCCCACACCCAACCTGCACCAGTTTAAATTCTAAGGACGGACGTCTCCTTGGCCATCATCTGTTGTTGTCAGCTGTGGTGTAGTCAGCCTTGACTCACGGTGACACCCAGCACAATGGGATCAGATGTTGTGATCCATAGGGTTTTCCTTGGCTGATTTTTGGAAGGAGATCACCAGGTCTTTCTTCCTAGTCCACATCATAGCCAACACACAAGCCTCCACTGACAGACAGATGGTGGCTGTGGATGAGGTGCATTGGCCTGGAATCAAACCCTGGACTCCCGCACAGAAGGTAAGAATTCTACCACTGAGCTACCACTACCCTCCCTTAGTAATCCAAAGCGATACAGACCGAGAAAGCCCCTACAGACACGGTCACAGCCATCCGCAGTGGGTATAGCAGACCGAGAAAGC
>NW_004443989.1:8118628-8169628 GCF_000243295.1 Trichechus manatus latirostris | reverse complement strand
AGAAAGCCCCTATAGACACGGTCACAGCCATCTGCAGTGGGTATAGCAGACCGAGAAAGCCCCTATAGACAGAGTTATTAACTGTCGGTTAGGATTTGGGCTGGAACCATTTCAAGGAGTCGAGGGTTTGGAAAAAATGTTTTCAGATTCTTTTCCAACTGTCTGATGAAAACCCAGAGCCATTTTTCCCAGGCATATTTTCCTCTGGAGTTGGGAAGCCAGAAGTATTTAAAGGGGAACTGAATCCCTGGGCTCAGGGTTTGTTTGTGCTTCACTCACCCAGAAGGAATGGTGCGCGGGCCAAGACGCCCAGGACGCTGTGCTCCCTGTACTTTAAACTTGGAATTAGATGCTTGCATTTCGGGTGCACACAACTGAATCCAACATTCGTTCTCGCCAGTACTTGAATTGCAGGAGGGTACAAACTTGGCAAATGTGTTGCCCAATTACTGGAATCAAGATAAGCCCCTTTGGTTGTCACAAGGCCAAACCATAGCCTTAGAGAAACCAGGATCCTTGATCTTTGGAGCAGTGGAGCAGAAGGGGGCTCCACTGGCCACCCTGGGCCCTGGCAACACTCAGGCACGGAGATCCAGAGGGAGAAAACCAACTGTCTTTGTAGTATTCTAAGCTTCAAAGATATTTTTCTATTTAAAAAGTAAATAATGCCCATTGTAGAAAACATGGAATACATAAAATCAAATAAAGATTGAGAACGAAATTCGACAGCAACAACCACTGGTAATGTTTTAGACCAGGGTGTTTCCTTCTAGCCTTCTAGCCTCCGTGCTTTAGAACTGGCTCTCAAGGTGGCGTTTCATTATTAATCAGCCTTTGGCCTATCAGGTAAAGCTTAAGGAGCACTGAGAGACGGGTTGGGTAGCTGTCTCAGCTAGTGCTGCTGTAACAGAAAAACCACAAGTGGGTGACTTTAAAGAACAGAAATTAATTTTCTCACTGTTCTGGAGCCTAGAAGTCCAAATCAGGGTCTTGACTGTGCTGATTCCTTCTGTGGGCCTCTCTCCTAGTTTCCGGTGACTGCCAGCCATCCTTGGTGTTTCTTGGCATGTCTTCCCCGTGTCTTTGTGTCTATTCTGCTCTTTTTGTAAGCAGTTCAAATCCACCAAGGCGCTCCTTGGAAATTCTATGGGGCAGTTCTACTCTGTCCTATAGGGTTGCTATGAGTGAGAATCGACTTGACGGTAATGGGTTTTATAACCCACCCAGTTTATGGTATCTTGTCATGGCAGCCCCAGGACACTAAGATACCAGGAGAATGAGGGCAAGGGGAGAGCCAGAAGGTGGGAGCCAAGATCAGGAAGCAGGATGCCCAGACACTAACCACATCTGTCACCCACGCCACCTTCATCTAGAAAATACAGACCCTAGTCTCTGCCCATCTGAGAGGGAGGAAATGAGGTGAGGGGGGCATGCCGTGGCAGGTAAAGCATGGTGAGTTTGAAAACCACCCTACCTAAGCTTCAGCTTCCTCGCTTACAAAATGGGATTTATCCCACCTGACTCCTGAGATTTCTGTGAGGATTAGAAAGATACAGCGCTAAGACTTCATGTTAGCTGTTCAGACTGGCACTTAGTAACTCAGTGAGCATTCAGTAAATCATTCAGCAAATGGTAACCAGGAAGGAAAAAAAAACTTATATACAGTTCAGAACTATGAGAGCTTATAATTTTGAGAATAATTTATCAGTGGTTATCCTGTTATTAAAACTGGCAAACTCTGGATATATTCTGTGAGCAGGTAGTGGCTTAAATCCCCCTGTAATGAATTTCAACACAAAGTGACTTTAGGCACATCAAAAGGATTGCATTAACCCTGCAGAGAATTAAAAATGGTGGCCAGTGTGCCATGCGCTTCATGCTCTTACATGGTTGGTGGGAGTGAACACTGGTACAACTATTTTGGAACGGCATATGGCAGTGCCTACCAACCTAACCCTACCCTGTGACCTCGTAGTTCTGCTCCTGAGTATGTTCCCGAAACACATGCTTGAGAAACACCATAGCTGCTTATTCATAATAGCCCTGTTACGGATTGAATTGTGTTCCTCCCAAAGTTTATGCTGAAGTCTTAATCCTTGGTACCTGTGAACTTAGAAATGAAGTTTTTGCATATCTAATTAGTTGAGGTCATACTGGAGTAGGGTAGGCCCTAATATGAGTGGTATCTTTGTAAGAGAAGAGACACCGAGGCAGACACAAAGGGAGAATACTACCATGGGAAGACAGAGACTGAAATGATGCAGCTACAAGGAACACCTGGTGCTGCCAGCTACTGGAAAAGGCAAGGAAGGATTCCTCCCTTGAGCAGTCAGAGAGCCCTCAGGGCCCTGCCGGCACCCTGAAATTGGACTTCTAGCCTCCAGCACGGAGAGATCAAATTTCTGTTGTTTAGTCATCCACTTTGTGACACAGCTGCCCGAGGAAACCAATACAAGCCTGAGCTGTCAACAATCCAAATGTCCATCAACAACAGAATGGATAAAAGCATTGTGGTATATTCATAAAATGGAGTATTACTCAGCCATGAAAAAGAACAAGCTACTGGTACACACAAAGATGAATTTCACGGAAGTAATGTCTATGAAAAAAAGGCAGTACATACTGTATGACGCCAGTGACATGAAGCTCAAAGCAGGAGAAATTAGTCCACAGCAGCAGTTCTCTACCAGGGGTAATTTTGCCCCCAGGGGGCATTTGGCAACGTCTGGACACATTTTTAGTCATCACAACAGGTGTGTTTGTGTGTGTGTAAAGATTCTACCGGGATCTAGTGGGTATAGGTCAGGGATCCTGCTAAGCATCCTACAATGCACAGGACAGCCCTCACCACAAAGAATTACTTGGCTCCCAAAGCCAACAGTGCCGAGGTTGGAAAGTTATGATGTACGATGACAGCTTAGTGGTTACCCTTAGGGATGATGGCAGGAGGGAGCTTGGGGGCCTCTGGGCTGCTGGGAATGTTCTATACCTTTAGATGGGTGTAGACAAACATAAGATCCATTGAGTTGTGCACTTTTAATGCGTGCACTTCACAATATGAAGTTATCCCTCCCCCCCAGCAGTCTGCTCCCCTTCTCCCAAGATACAAACCCAGACCACTGCTCCAGCAGGCAACGGCTCTGGTTTGTATGACATCATCATCCCCACTGCCACTCTTGCCTAAGAGACTGAACATTTTAGTAAACGTATCACTTTTACTCAAGTGAAATTACAGGCTTGGTTTTCGAGTATTCCAAGTCAAATACGAACCATATGAATGTGCAGACTCATGGTAGCCACTTCATTCTCTTCCACAATCTTTTCCAAACCACTGCCGTCGCTGCAGGCAAGAATGCACAACACTAGCATTTACGGGCTCCCCTCAATTTCACTACTTGGCACTGCTGACTTCAGGGAGATCATTTCCGTGAAAAGGTGCAGAGCTTGGCCCGTCCCTACGCGCTCAGTCAGTCGCCGACCTGTCTCAGGGGTGTCAACAATCAGCCAGTGTTCAGGGACCTAGCGGGTCACTGCTCAGTGGGCCAGCAGGTCAGTTCTAAAGAGCTGTGTCTCCCAGTTGGTGCTCAAATGCTGAACCATGACTTCATTCAATCCAGTCTAGGACAAAATCGGGTGGAGTGACGCTCCAGCCGGAAGCTGCAGAGGATATTTGTTGTGGCTACCACTCCAGGAAGCACGAAGACTTTGAAATCTTTGGCCTTGGCAGGGGAAGAGATGCTCATCCACATACTCTGATTTTTTCAGTGAATGTTAGTTTTCCTTTGGTTCATACTATATACTGTTACCACGAGGACTAACAATACCAGAACATTGAAACAGATTGGGTTTTGGGATAAAAAGGCTCAGAAATCAAAATAAACATTGGGTTTACAGTACAGGTAGTCCCCCAACTTACGATTTTTTTTTTTTAGGTACATGTTATAATTATTAATATATACTACATACAATGTTACAGTGCATAATTTGCTGATGTTATCATTCTCAGATGTTCAAAGATAAGACTTATAAAGATACTGATAATAAAAGGCAGTAATAAAAACTTAAAAAAAAAAAAAGAGGTATTTGACTGATGACTTACGACAGAATCCTTGGAACAGAACCCTGTCGTAAGTCGAGGAGTACCTATATAACCCTCAGGGACTGTGGGCTTTCTGGGGTGCGTCGCCCTAGGAAGCGAACTTTACTCGGTACAAAGTTAATTTACACCTTTACAAAAATATGAACAACTTCCTGTCACTGCAGCACCCCCAGGAGGACCCGCTCCCTCTCCTCGGGTGCTAAGGGTGGGTAGTTCACTGGCAAGTTGACAGGTAGTGACTAGTTCTCCGCACAGCACAGGGGTAAGTGCTCTAAAATGCACAAGATAAACCAGACAAATGAGACGTGAAAGTCCCTGCAGATGAAAAGCAAACCCAGCCCGAGAGGTGTCAGAGCCTATTTTAAAGCAGCAATAAATGGTTAGCAGTACAAGAGGGGCCATGTAGGCCTCTGGTGCAGGGAGTCCAGAACAATCCCGACTGATAAAAACAGGGAGTAAATGGGGACACACGGTAAGGAAATCCGTATCTTAAATGAGAGGCTGTCTTTTTTCTTAAATCATGTAGTGAATGCCAGCATACACAGAAACTATGTGAAGACAGAGTTGCTTTCTTTGAAGCAGAGTGGGAAGCCCGAGGTGAGGTCCACCTGGCCCAAGCCCATGACCCGGGGCTCCCCTGTGAAAACCGTGACACAAACCGTGACACATGCCCTACACTGTGCATCAAAATGCATGTGCCTAAGGTGTTCTTAAAAAACTTCCAATTATTAAAAAAACAAAGGAAACAAATCAACACAGCGTTCAAGTTAATTCAGTTCCTGAATGTGCCAACAGTAACAAAAGCATTCTTTGAAGTCTATACCCAGGAACTCTTCAAGTGCACAAACATAATTTACCATTTTCCTGGGTTGATACAGGTAACTGAAGCTACCCTACAACCTGACAATTAACATTTTCCTAACAAATGGCAAATAAGACAAAAAGCAAGCATCTAAGGGGAGTCTAGGAGAAAATACAGTTGATTCAAGTTTTTTTAATGAAAATATCTTAAGTAATATCACTCAGTGTGAAATCCTAGAGTTCTCTGGCTTAAAGTCAAACACTTAGTAAATTAAGTGTCACCTCAGCCAGGGTTGGGTACATTTCCTTTACTGCAGATACAGTGATTTAAAAGATCACCTGCCAACTGTTTCCAAGGAAAGATCACATGACAAAATACTACTGTGCTCAGCAAATATCCTTAATTATCATCAGGAGACATGCCCAAGCCTGTGAAACAAAACCCAAGTACAGTTATGAAATAAATGCACACTCTAAACCCCATGAAGACCACATTTGCCAATTAAAACAACAAAATCTTTCTTGTGGGGGATAAGGAAAGAGAAAGATCAGAAAAGGACTAGACATTTATTCAGTTTACTCTTTTTTAAGAATATCACCACAAGGTAAAGCTAGCATAGACTAGGAAGACAATGTTCCAGAAAAGGTTGGACATAGTACTACTATATGACCCAGCAATCCCAATCCTAGGTATACACCCAGAAAAAGTAAACCAACAGAAACCTATACACAAATGTTCACTGCAGCACTTTTCACAATACCAAAAGGTGGTATCACCAGATGAATGGATAGACAAAATGTGGTCTACACCAACAATGGACTACTACTCAGTCATAAAGAGAATTGAAGTCCTGACACACGCCACAACATGGATGAACCTTGAAAACATCATGCTCAGAGAAATAAGTGAATAGCAAAAGGACAAATACTTATGATCTCACGTATACGAAATAAGCAAATACAGAGAAACCAAAGATTATGAGTGATTACCAGGGGTGAGAAAGAGGGAGTTTTTGTTTAGGGGGTATTAAAGTGATGTTAATAATGGTGGAATAATTCAGACAAGGATAGTGAGAATGGTTGCACAGCTTGAAGAATGTAAACAATTGACTGAATTGCACATGCAGAAACTGAACATTTTGTTATGTATATTTTCACCAAAATGAAATAAAAAAAGCTCTGACCCCCGAGTGGCACAAGGCTATGATCAGCCACATCCAGTGGTCAAGAGAAGAGACTGAGAAAAAGGCTAGAGAGTGTAAAACGGCCTCTCCTTGGGTCCCAGGACCCAGGACAGTGCTATGAACCGTCCCTGCGGGGCCAGGACCAAGGGCACAAGATCTCAGTTTGGGTGGCCTTCCTTGGACAGACACCTTCTCCCCATGCCTTCGGTCTAGGAAGGGCGTCCCCCCACAAGCTGAGGTGTGTCCAGAGACATTGCTAGGCTGCCCCGTGGCACTCAGTCAAAGGGCTGCTCAGCCTGGATCTAAACCCACTGCTCTGGTGACACTGGAAAACTCTGGGCTACAGAAACAACAGAGGGGGATCGCCTCCCCTTTTCTGCTTGCTCAAGATTTTTACAGTTAGTAACTTAGGAAACATTAAACTAACATAAGCTGAGTCTCAGTTCTGCTTTCACAAACGCGTCAAGCTGGTTGCAGGGCTGTGTGCTATCATTCTGGGGGTACACTGGCCACCATGTGAATTCCCATTACTAAGAAAAGGCACTTGCGTTCAAAGAAATATGCACGCTTTAAACCAACTTTGTGATTTTTATTGATGGGCGACAACTTTATACTCCTAGATATTACTAAACTGTGTACAATTAGAGACGCAGCATTATAGGAAGCAGACAGCAGAATTACACAGAGCAGACTTAAGGAAATATCAATCATCATTATTTTGCCCAGTTTTCATTACGTGTACACAGAAGCGTGAATGCAATTTGAAATCTTTTAATGGCAATAAAGTTATAATCACCCATCTATGTAGACTAACATCTTAACTCCAAATATTTCATCTGCAATGCGTACGTAAGCAGTTTCTCATTGCACAATTATTAAAATGTATTTTTCCTGTTAGGAACCAGCAACTTACTTTTTGTGTTTATTTATTTTTGAAAGAGAACTATTTCTCCTCTGATAACTGGCTTATTTTTCTCATTTATCAAAAACTAAAGGTGGGGGAGGAAAGTGTGATGGATTAAAAAATTTACTTTTTAAGGAAAGATAAAATTCCTTTTCACAAATTTACAAGTGTCGTTGCTGGTGCAGGATTTATTCTACTAAGCGATTAGACTGGGAATCAAATGCAAATCCCCTTCCTCATCTCAGGAATCAGCATTATTTCGGAAAGGTGGGTTTTTGTGTTTTGTTTTGTTTTTTTAAATCAAGTGACAGTCTGTTTCAAACAAGTGATTTGGATTTGTAAGTTAAAAGTCAACAGACACTATATGTTGCGCACAAACCCCAAAGAGTCTCCTTTTGTTCTAGCCCATTTTTGCAAAAGAGAGAGAAAATTTCTCTCTAAAGAGCCACTAAAGAGCGAGAAAGTTCATGAGAGTCATTCTGCGAAGCGAGCGTCGGGCTTGTGGTATAGGGCTACAGCAGGTCCACGCGGCGGTAGTACAGGAGGTAGGCTGTGCGCTCGGCCGTTGGCTTCACCACCTGGTACTGGGTGATCACCTTGACCGTCTGGTCGTCGATGCGGAGCCAGCCGTTCAGACCGATCTGGAAGACGTCTGTTGTGTAATGGCCACCTGTCGCACTGTTCCCGTGATGGTAGACCACTGCAAGAGAGGGCAAGGCCGTGACCAGAGGAGGGGAGCAGCACACACAAACGTTTTACAGGCACCCACCGGGCTCCCTCCAAAGACAAAGAGGTGAACAGAGAGAGATGTAGCTACACAAAGCCATGCTATTTAAAGTTAAAAAAAAAAACAAAAAAAAAACTTGAACAATTCACAATAAAAAGTTATACAATAATCTTGGTAATATGAAAAAAAAAAACTAAATGCTCCCTGGAAGGAAGGATCAGTGAACTGAATTATGAGATGAAATTATTCAGAGTAGGTTAGCATGTTAAGAACATCTGATGATGCAGTAATATGCTCATATGTTAGTGAAAAAGTGAGGACCCCAAGTTCTCTGAGGAGCAGCGTCTGTGACACAGGGCACCCCCTGCATGCACATGGCCCCGGAAAGAGGGGCACCAACACCGTTAACTAGGGGCACCTGGGTGTGCAGATGTGGAGGGGCCTGCAGAGAGGGTGCTAGTGGTTACTCTTTTCTTTAAAAAAAAAAAAAAAATTTTCGATTTTTCTGCTATAAAATTTTAATAGAAAAAATACCATGTTTTTTTTTTTTCTTTTAAATCCTGTAATTCAATCGAGAAGTCTTGGTCAAAGATCTAAAACAAATATAACTGTCAGAAGAGGAAATGAAGGTTTAGAAGACAGCCCAAGGACGCAACCTTGTTCTACAAAGAAGGAGAGAAGGGGTGGCCAGGGCCAGGCCAGGAGCAGACAAGGGCCTGGGGGAAGGAAAATACATCAAGGCACCTGCGGTGAGCTGGGCTAGAGAAGGGCATAAAGGAAAGGCACTTGGGAGAGGCACAATACTTAACCGGTGGGGACGTGCAGCAATAACACAGCCCAAATGTCACCAACTCTAGCAGCACTCGTCACTTCTGGTGTGCTCCACAAACGAGGAGGCATGAATCCACTCTAACCGGGACTCGGGGGTTAGAAGACAGCGCTTACGAGGCCATGGGAGTGGCTTTGTACAAAGAGACACTCTATGCTGGGACTTTGGAGAGGACTGTACCCCTGGTCCTGGCCAGCCAATTGGCAAACACGAACTGACTGGCAAGGGGTCAGCAAGACTGTAAGGAGGATAGGGTGGAAAACCAGCAACGTGAGCAATACAAGGAGGCAATGCTTCGCCTTCTGCTGCCAAAGCCACAGGGACCCCAGTGACTGCCCCAGGGTGCGGAAGCACACGGGCCACCAGCATTCCCCGCCCCAGAGTCATCTGGGGACTTCTGCCTTCGATTTTCACCTGGAAGGCCTAACTGATTTGGGTAAGAGTTCTGTTTTAAAATTTGAATTTGAAGGAGCTGGGGGTTTAACCAATTTATATTTCCTATAAAGAAGACACCTCCATTCTAAGAATCCAAAATAGAACAGCACTCAAACATTAAAGTTTTGTAAGCAGCAGCCCAGGTGACTACTTAATATGGTAACGTGTCACACATACCTGGTCACCCCAACTGACAGGAACAGAACGCAGAATCAATAACTTTAACAAAGCTCACGTACTTTGCTAACTAGTTCTTTTTAGTCAACAATCAGAGCTATTTTTTTAAAAAGTATTTTTTCACTCAAATTTTACAGAAAATTGTAACCAGTGCAGTGACCTTATTTCTGAGATCAGAATGGATCAGATGACTCAAATCAGCTGAGGCTTCAAGGTGCAGGTGACAGCAGCCCCGGTGAGCAGTCCGGGGTGGGGGGTGGGCAGTGTGCATGTATGCTGTGGTTGAGCCGCCTGACAGTGCTTATCCAGGGGACCAGGAATTCCTGCACCCCACCCTTGATCATCAGCCTTCCTCTTCAAGGGCCCCACGGGAGAGGTGCTGGGAGAAGGCAAAGAAGCACTTCATCACCCACGGGGACCTCAGTGGCAAACTTGAGGAAGCCAGGCTGGACCCTGGGACCCCACTGGTCTTGGCTAGGTAGGGAGCAGAGTGTGAGAACCAACCGAAGTCTCTGAGCTTCCGCTCCAAGGCAGGGAGAGGAATGGGCTGGAGATACTCCTAAGAGCGAGGGGCCTAGAGCCACTTGTCTGGGTCCTAGCAGGCTGGGAAGGGCCGGGATCAACTGCCTTAGGGGCAAAGAGAACGATAAAAGGAACGGTGACTGGTAGGAAGTGAAGGCTGGGCCCAAAAGCCTGTGTGAGTGACCTTCCAATGTGGCACAGGGACCTCTCCAACTGGCCAAACAAACTTCCTGAAATCTTGGGAGAGAGAAGTTTGAAATCCTGCTCTGCCACTTGAGGTCACAAATCTATTTGGTAAATTTCCCTTCCGAGTTTCAGTTTGTTGCTTTTTAAAATGGGGATACCATCCCTCATCTCTCAGGGCAGTTATAATAAATAAATGAGGTGATATGTGAAAGGCCATCTAGTAGAACAGTTTGATAAATGAGGGTCAATAAATTGTAGTTTTACTATAAAAATAGAAACAGGCTCACAAAAAGCAATACGAAAGGACAGATGACAGAGAAGCCAGAAAATTCTAACAGTTAGAAGAGCAAGCAAAACGGCAACAAGCAAAAGAGATACTCAAAGGTATAACAGACCAAGGCTATGTCAGAGAAAGCAGGAAGGAAGGAAGGACAGAAGGTGTAGAAGAAAAACTGGTATCGTAGGCAGCTCTGAGCCAGGACAAGAAGGAGGTTCTACCAGGGTGGAGGAGTTCTGGGAGTTGGGGTTGCTGCTCACCCCTGGGAGACCTGCCAGGCATGGAGGAGTCTGGCAGCCAAGGGCCTGGGGAGCTCACACCAGCTTCTCACGCACGCCTGAGAGCACTGCGTGGAAGACGATATAGGGGACACGGGTTCGAGAAGCGGTCCCCTAACCCAGCTTGGAGGGGGACTAGATGACATGGCAACTCCACAGCACCGTCATCACACAGGTGCCACACTGCAGCAGCGAAAGGCCATGTTCTCAAGGGGCCAACCAAGCAGCACAAAGCTCATTTTTCATAAGACTCAAAGACAGAAATGGCCATTCTAAGCTGGGTCAGCTCAGGGCCAAGACACTTTCTGTCAAAATCCAAACACTAAATTTCAGGAAAAACACACATTCTTAAATGACTTCCTAACTTAGAAATTTCAGGAGAAGTCCACAGGGATCGCAACAGAGTGATCTATTCTCAGTGTTTGGTGGAATGACAGCAGAATTGTATCTGTGTATAAGCTATTTTAACACTGCTTTGGAAAAGGAAGTAATGTACAAATTGACTTACCTGCAAACAGCCTATAGGTTCTGTGGCATTTAAAATTCTTATTTTTGACCCCTGGAGAAAGCAGTTCTGAAAAACAAAATATCAACAGCTCCAATGTATCAAAAGGACTTGCAGGAAAGGGTCAGAGTAACAGAAGCAAAGGGACAAAACTGGTCTCCACTCACTTTTCTTTCTATGAAGCATTTGAGGTGGCAGCTGATACAAAAATACACATGACAAGCAAGAAAACATCCACTAATAAAATCCGGGTAGGAAAATGTACAAGTCAGTACGGAGGGCTGACTTGGGGCGCATGAAGGCACAGGACTGCATCTAAGCTTCACAGGCGGCCAAAGCAAAACAAGAAGGGCCATCCATTTCTGGATTCTCATAACAGCATCTTTTTCTCCCTTTCTGCATCTCAAAGGGGATCAGAAAAACACCCTGTCTATGAATGATGAAAGCACTGGAAAAGTGAGAGGATGGATGGAAAATAAAACTGGCAGAAGGAGACTGACATCAGCCTATTAGCTGACAAGGGACGACCCCAACGGAGTAGGAAAAGATCGTGTTTGCATCTGGAGATAACGGTACCACAATGTAGCCAGGGTATGGACTCAGCTGACTATATTCCAAGTCACCGTGATTGGAAAGTGGGAGTGGAATGTGGGCGTGCTGTGCTGTGGGGTGGGAAGGAAAGAGGTTTATTCCTCCTGCAAGACTAGAGACAGTGTCCGATGTTCTCTCTTCTGCTCTCCAGGCATCTTGACATTTTTAGAATCCCCTCTAGCTTGTTACATTCCCACTCAAGCATCAGTGTTGTAAAATACATTTTACACAAATCCTGAAGCTATCGAGGACATTTTTTCTTCAAGATTTGCTTTCAGCAAGACAACTTTAACTTGGTGCTCTTTCAAACTGCTTCCGAAGTGTGCTGACACTGCTGGGCTCTCGGTGACCTGACGGAAGATGCACAGCTAATCAAGTGCCACAGATTTAACATGCGTCACTGCAGCCAGGGGCCAGAGGGGCACCAATGGCCTGTGGGGAACATTCTCAACCATGCTGCCTAACAGTGCTGTTAATGTATTTACTTAGTGGAAGGGGAATTATTATGTAACATTGATCAATAAAATGCCTAAATATTATTGAATTACATGATGAAGAACTGCAGAAGCAGAATCAGAGAGGTCATTAACATCTGTGAGAATAGTCATTTGCTGGTACAATAAGAACTAGTTATTAAAAAAAAAAGCACTAACCATATTCAAACTGTAGGCTTTTAACCACTGACTGAGCAAAAATGCAATCTAAATAGAAAAATCATGCTCTTTTTGAAGATGAAAAGCTCCTATTTTTCCAATCTAGTAAGATTACATGGTTTATTAGGTTTTGCCTTTATTTTTAAGAAGCCCTTTGAATAAGAATTTTAATATAAAGATCTATTAAAAGTCGAGAAACAGAACATTCTTAATCTCGACATCATACAGTAAATGCCAACATGCTAAACTTACAGATTTCCAGAAGTATCCTCACCATGATTTCTGCTTTGTATATTACCTTTGCTAATTTCTAAGTCCACAGGATATTCGATATTTTTGATGAGCTTCTGACATCCACCAGTCTTCTCATAAACAAATCGTTTAAGGTGTAACACAAGGACAGGAGGCAGTTTTTCCAGAGTCACTCTTCGACTTATCTCCACCTAAGACACAAAACACACAAGGACACATCACCTGTCTTACTCAAGGCAGCAGACACGGCCATCTCCAGTTCCCAACTCTGCGCGGCGACTCCTCTCAGGTTCTGAGGCAGTGCTTAACCGTTGTTGTGTCACAGAATCTTCTGAGACTCTAACAAAGCTACTGACACTCTTAGAAGAATGCACACATCCCCATAACACAGCTGTACAGGCTCCCTGCGCTCCAGGAAGCCCACCCATGAACTCCAGGTTAAGAACCTTTGTTCTGTTGCATTAACAACAACATGACATGAAAATAAAAAAGCTAACTTAGCAGTACCTTCAATTATGTACATATTAACCTGCTTATAATGAGCCCTGGTGGCACAGTGGTTAAAATACTTGGCTGCTAATCAAAAGGTTGGCAGTTCGAACCCACCAGCCATTCCACGGGAGAAAGATGTGGCAGTCTGCTTCCATAAAGTTTTCAGCCTTGGAAACCCCATGGGCCAGTTCTACTCTTTCCTATAGGATCGCTATGAGTCGGAATTGACTCAACAGCAGTGAGTAACCTGTTTTTTAATAACTGTCATAGTATTTATTAAACTGATGTCAGTTAGTTTTATAACAGTTTCACTTTTATCAATTTAATATGTCCCTGAAGTACGTTCACGGGTCTAATGAGTGCTGCTTTGAAACACAGCTAGGTTTTTTTTTAAATTAAAATGCTTCTTCCAAATAATATTTAATCCTTTCATTTATAGTTCTCTGTACTTATAAACCATTTCATGCTTTTTGTATTTATTTGGAGAACACTGTTACTAGAAGTATTTTTAAAAGAAATAATCCAAAAACCAGAAGCATATATAAAATAATAAAAAAACTTTCAGGGGCCTATATTCATCTCTGGTTGAAAGTTTTTTAAGGACACCAAGCACAGCCATTAGCACTACTTGGGTTTACAAGCCATGCCTGCCTTCTTACCTAGACGAAGACCCCTGGGTGTGGAAATCAAGCTTTGTGCTTCCTCCTATTCCCATCGTGTTTACAACCTAGCACACTCAAGAAGTATTTGTGAACTAATGAAAAGTGTGAACACAGCTCAACAGTTAACCAGAGATGACTCTAGTTTCCATGGCTCGTTTCCTAACTTGCAAATCATGAGAGCTGGACCAAGGTAAATCTTGGGTGCTTTTTAGAGATCTATGACTCTAAAATCTTCAGTCAGTTCAGTAAGTGGCTAATCTCAACTTTTTATTTACATTTGCATTTTGGATTTCCAGATAAACTGAGGCACTTTCTAAGCACTAATAAAACCAGACTTCTCCTATATAGCATATTTTGTACAGTCGTATTTTCTCATGAACCTCCATGTGTTCTCAGAAAAGACTTTTGACCTAAAAAATAATAAAAAGTAAACTCAGTATTTTAAAAAGTAAATTTAAAAAATCACATTCAAGAAAGTGTTATTTGCTCTTCACAGATTTTCCTACAAGCTAGCCAACATCTTCCTTCCTCAATCATCTGTTTTTACAAATGCTCTTGATCTCATCTGATAATACACTACCACAATCACACAGCCGGAACAGGTAGCATCATTCTTTCTCATATTTCAAGGCTTCACCAAAATGCCACTTCTCTCTTGAAGCTGTCCTTTAAACCAAATTCAAATTTAATTCAATTCAAATTTATATAGAATAAATCAGCCTTTCCTCACCACTCTCTAACATTAGTTAGGCCAACAACTATGGCCATCTCAACCACCCCCCTTCTTCTGACTCAAACTTGAAATTTGATTGCAGTAGAAAGAATAACAGATGTATCATGAAAAGCGTCTTTCTTGGGTAGCCTAGGGAAAGGCTAAATATCTCCCCAGCAAGACCAGTGGCTAAAGACTCCCACGGTTTGGATGAAAGAAGAGAGAAAGCAAGAATTGTGGCTACAGCTGCCAGGGACAGTAATCCCATCTCTAGAGAGTCACAGCTGCCATAGAAATGAGTCAAGTTGACAAAATCACCCACAGCCAAATACACACACCTAACCACACCAAACAACAACAAACATCCACCATCTCTCTCTCTCTTCCATTAAGTTCCACTGCCAGGCTCTTCTCAGCTCATTCACTTAAGCCGACTGCCAAGTGTCTGTCTCTGGCTCTTACTACTTTTTCTTTTTTAAAAAAACAAAAACAAAAACAAAATTGTCCACGAGAAGAAAGTCAGAAAATATGGTGGGAGATGAGGCATGACTATTGCAGTTCCCCCAAGAGTGTCTGGATTCACCAGCCCAAAGAGGAGACACTCAGATGTACTAAAGGTCCCCATGTCCTACTTTTGCGCTTCCATATTTAGAGAACAAGCCGCAAGACAAGAACAGGTCTACCTCAGCCATACAACACGGTGGTAGGTTTTCTATGTTGGGACGTCTTATTTCATCTGAAAATAATGCTTCATAGCTGCCATAAACTGCCCTGTTATTTAAATAAAACTTTACAGGAATACTATAAACTGTTCAATAAATACTGCCCATAACTAGCCTGCATTCATCTCCCCAACTCATTTTTATGAATTCACTGCCACAGTCTAACACATATAAGTAACTAACAGAAGTTCTTAACTGTAAAGCAGAAAACGCATCAACTGCCACATGTGGCTAGCCAATAACTAGCAAGCTCTTACTCTACTTTAAAACCAGTTAAAGCAGAATATTGCCAATCCCTCCTGAGTTGACAGGGCCTGATTTCTAACATGACAAAGAACACCACTCAGCTAGTCTCCTACTCTTCTGAATTGCGCAGACTGAATGACTAAGAGTTCATCCTTTTCATATCTAATCAAAAAGTAATAGCAATCAGAACAACTACTTTATAGTTTTCACATCCTTGACAATCTACAATCAAAACACAAACCAGAATGTGTGTAGCATCTCTTTTATAGCCTAACTAATCTAATGAAGATAGTGCCCTAGGATACAATGAATGTAAATAAGCTCTTCAGCCTGTCAGAGGTGGTATTAATTTTGTGACATCATGATTAAATTACCAGAAATTAAATGCAGCAAAGGATAAATAACCCAAAAGGAGACATCACCTCACATTACATGAATTTAGAGCTAAAAGAGATTTTTGGGATCATCTGCTTCAATCATTTCATTCAAAAAATGTGGAAAATTTCAGTCCAGAAAAGTTAAGCAACTGATTTAAGTGGTAGAACTAAAATCTATTTCCTCTGATTCCTAACTCTATGTTCTTCCCACCACATCAGGTGAGTGCCTCAGTATAAAAGTTTAAGACCAACTTTGTATATACCTCTTGTTTGGTTTTTGTGGTGTAACCTTGGACAGACTCTCTTGCCACCAAGCTTTCCAATGCATCCTGGACGGTGCGTATCTTGTCAGACTGGATGTCCAACTGCAATGTGAAGAACGGCTGCAGCGTGGCAGATTCTTTTGAACTTTGCTGGTAAACCACAGACCTAAGAAGTGAAAACAAAAACAAAAAATTTAAGAGACCACGCCTATACTCACTTTCCTTTAAGATGAACTAACAAAAGAAGAATGGACATTCAAAATAAGATTTTTCAATATCACTTTTAGAAGACCAGAAAGAAAACCAAAAATACACTGAATTGAAAGACTTCTGATGAATACCATGTAAGTGTTTCTAACAACATAGTCTAGCTGTTAGTAAATTTTCTCAACTCAAATGGTCTGGAAGAAACCATACTTTGTCTTCCAAATTCTTTCACCTCCACCCCACATTATTATTTAACACACCAGTTAAATAATTGAGGCTATTTTGCTACAGTCTCAAAATGCTCACTTTTTGTTTTCTCAAAGTATTATAGCCTGGTCTAATAAAACAGGGGGGATCTCAAGTTGAATATTTTTAATGGCATTCTCCCCCTATATAACTGACTTTAAAAAAAAAGAAGTGGGAGTAGGGTGTGTATAATAAAAAACAAGTTAACATTCCAGGAAAAATGGCTACTACCCTTCTAAGAAGAAAAGTACCCATTCAGCTTTGTTTTCTTAGCTGGTTTTTCATTTCACTTTTCTTTTTCTAAGTTTCTCTGAGTAAAGATTGTGTGCTCGGGCCATCTCTCATTTAGCCTCAGTAAGGAAACATTCCAGTAGTTCAACAAGGGATTCTATTTCTGCAGTCTGAGTGACCTAGTTTATAAAGGGAATAAAATGGGTGTGGGTAGGTATTCAGGCTTCAGAGAACAGATGCTGTGAATAGCAGGTTAAAAGCTTTTCAGCCCAGTGTTTGACATACATTGCTTCCAACAGACACACACACACACACACACACACCAAACCAAACCCATTGCTGCCAATTGATTTCAACTCACAGCAGCCCTACAGGACAGAGCAGAACTGCCCCCATAGGGTTTCCAAGGCTGTAAACCTTTATAGAACAGACTGCCAAGTCTTTCTCCTGCAAAGTGGCTGGCAGGTTCAAACAACCAACCCTTCGGTTAGCAGTCGAACACTTAACCACTGCACCACCAGGGCTCCTCCCCAACACAAGCTATTACAAAGTATCTCCACATTCCTTTTCAGTATAAAGACTTAAGTGACAGCTACACCCTTGGTTCCAAAGAGGAACAGTGGGAAAACTAGTCATTAAAATTGATGAAGAAATCAAGAAACAACCTTCTTCACTACAAAGGCCCGTAATTTATTACAGAGAAATGGGTGGGGAAACGTGCTGGTCTTTCTGGGGAAACTGAACAAATACCTGGAGGGCCTGAATTTTAGAAGATAATCTTTCAACTTGTCTGAATAAAGAATCATGCTTCATGACAGCTGCGATAAATAGAAAAGAAGTTCCTCCTAAATTCTGAGGTAATTTCTTATCTTTGCTTTACCATTTTTCAAAAAGAATTGTTAACAACCAATTTCAATACAAAGACCCACAGAGGCCAAGGCTAGTGGCCATGACAGTCACTCAAGCAAAGCTAGTAATTTTTCCAAAGTGGATTGTGTTCTTCCTGGTCATTCTTAGACAAATCTGGGATCTTTGGGTAGTGTTAGCCATCTGTGGCCTTGCAATGATACCCCACTTATGCCCCAAATGGTGCTCATATACATCTGAGCCGTTCCGTTATCCCCTCTCCCATCTCTCAGTGAGTGTTCCAAGAATCTTAACATTCAGGCTGCTGGCTTAACAGACACTTAAAGACACAGACAGCCTTCTCACACTGCTGTTAGCAAACCTGGACACCAGCCTGCCTCCTTCCCCAACATAGTCCATCCCAAGGAACCAAATCCAGCAAAAGCCAGTTACAGCTGTGGAGCAGCAGCAGTGACTGACCACATAGATGACACAGAGTCATTCCAGGACACAAAGATGACAGCAAAGAGCACAGAAATGACTCGTTCAAGGACACATTGCTGACTGACTTCTAAACACAGCCCTAAACAGGTTCATTAACTTGCTTCTGAGTGAGTCTGTGCATATTTTCTGAGGTTTTTACTAGCCTGTTGAAATTGGTCAATCGAAGTTGTTTTAGAGCAGAGATGGAAGAGTAAATTAACTCCTGAAGCCTTGAAAAGGGCATTATTTCTTTCAGATACACAGCATTTGGGACAAAAAATATGTTAAGAGTCTCACTAAAATACCACCCTTGTAGGTTATATGCTGAGAGGCCTTCAGAGAGGAAATTATGTTAGAATGAGGTTCTCTTAGTACTTCTGGTGAGTAAACCTCCTGGGAGACGGTACATGTTTTACTGAATTCCACATCATGGTATCGAAAGGCTCTAACATAAATAAACATTCTTAGGGGGACCTCGTGAGCCAGCAAAAGGCAGCTGGTTTAAGGGGCCCTGACTCAGGCCTCCAAGTATTCCTGCCTATGCAATGCTGTCCCCTTTAAAAATATGTCTCTTCATGCTTGTTTAATGTTTTGACTTCACTTGGTTACGGTGCCTAAAATTCCTCCAATCAGATACATTTGGATTAATGGATTTTTCCTCTTAACAAAAAACATGTATTTCAATGAATTTGCTTTTCTCTTCTCATTGAGCTGTGATCAGCTGGACTGAAGGAATTGAGTGTGGGTGGAGAAAGGGTGAGAGGCACTCGCTGCCCTCTGCATGAATGCCATCCTGGGCAGGGTGAGAGCAGTGGGGCCAGTAAGAGAAGAAGCATCAGGAAACGCAAGAGACGAGCAGGCAGGGAATTGTAAAGGCAAACCACCGATTCAAAGTTACTTAGGACAAGTCCTACACCTTCCCACTTTATCAAAATGGCAAAATCCTGGAAAAGGCAAGTACTAAATTATTCCAGAAAAGCATAAACCTGATGTGTCCACCAAAAATGCCAGTGATTGGGGTCTGAACAAAATCCGCCTGCCGAGTGACCGAAGTCTTATTTCTGGGGCCCACTTGCTCCCATTCGTCCTCACTTCCTTCGCCTTGTTCTTCCTGCTCTTCTTCATTTACCAAGTGGCTTTTGGGTCCATTGGAAACAGTAAGTTCTGAAAAGTAGAGAGTCTGCTTAGGCTATTTACAGCAACAGTCCGAATAAAAAGGTTCAGCATGAACCACCTAAATAGATTTGTCAATTTATAGTTTTAAAAACAAAATCAGGGTGTGTTCTAGATTAAAATTTACTTACAAACAAATGCAAACGTGCAACTTTACTGAATATAAAAGGTATTCTTGGGACAACTGGAGAACTCCAAAGCTTGACTGGAAAGTAGACTTTATTAAATAAGTAAATTACCACAATTTTAGCAAATAATGTGCCCACGTAAACGCGCACACACAATGCACCGAAATGATGACATTATGTAAAAAGTTCCGGTATAGCACACCCATGCATACACCATGTATGTCTCGTAACATTTTCAGAAGTGAATTTCAGCCTCATTCACCTTCATTCAATAGTCAGAAAATGTTAATTTGATGATACTTATTTGAAAAAAGTATAAGCCATGGTCAAGAAGTCATGGATTAAGTTTGGTAGTACCCTTGGTACTCAGAAAATAAACAACTGAAACCGTGCATTTGCTCTGGGGCAGTTCGCAGTTGGGCCTGAGAGCGATGCAGTTCCTTGTAGTTGATTTGCGCCCAGGTATGCCATGCTGGAGACTTGTGGAGGGTCAGGTGGAGGACTGTGCGTGGGGCTGCCACAGCTTGAGCACAAGCTGGTCACGCAGCAGGTGGGTGACATTGCCTGAGCATCTCCAGGAGCCACGGTGCCAGCCCTACGTGAAGCTGGGCGGCAGGACGGTATAGGAGTGGTGCGCACTGCCCCGGCCCTTCGGGGCCCCTGGGTGGCCTGTCAGACCTGTCTCAGCCAAGCAAGGGACACGTGACCCCTCTGCACCTGCGGCTCTCACTCACCGCACAGGCAAGAGATTCAAAAGGCCTGAACGCAGTGGCCGGCCAGCTGGACAGTGGGTTGCAATGTGTGCGGCACACCGGCTTGCCCGTCTGATCGGCCTCTCCAGTCATGTGCACAGATTCATGCACCTCCTGGGCAGGGGCCAGCTGCCCTGGCAAACGCTATTTCCCGGGCAGAAAAAGTGATTTCTTCCTGCATTGGAGAAAGCAATTTGCAGAGCAGGGAAGGAATTCTGCCGGGAGAGGGACTGCTTTAGAAACTCGAGGGTAGGCTGGTGAGGGTCTGGGCTTCTAGGAATCAAATCTCCGCATCAACAGCCACCAAGACAAAGACTCAACATTAAATCCATCGGACAAAAAAAAAGAAACTGAAGCCAGTAACATGTAAAAAAATACGGATATAGCATGCTTATGAAAATAATGCACAGGGGAGGGGTTTGTGTGGTATGCAAAAACGAACAACATGCACACGTTATTTTCCTAAAAATACGATACTGTTATCTTTCTTAACATAACTTGTTGTTATGTAGGAGAGTATCCTTATCTTTAGGAGATGCATACTTTAGCATTTAAAGGTGCAGTGTACTGTTATCTGCAACTTAATCTTGAATCACTCAGGAAAAAATGTGTACATATATATAGTGTATGTGTGTGTTTGTGTGTGTGTGTGTAGAGAAAGAGAAATAATGATAACATGTTAACAGTTGCAGAATCTAGCAGTTACATACACATATTCATTGAACTATTCTTTTGGCTTTTCTGTATGTTTCATCATTTTCCTAATTAAAAGTTGAAGAAAAAAAAGCAGTTCTTATTTATTCAAATATAACATTTTCAATGGGACATAATAGGCAAGGTAAAAACAACTTCTTGTTGTTAGCTGCCATCAAGCCAGCCCCCAACTCACAGCAACCCTATGTACAATGGGATCCGACTGTTGTGACACATAGGGTTTTTACTTCTTCGTAGTCTTGTTCTGGAAGCTCTGCTGAAAACTGTTCAGCACCACAGCAACATGAAAGCCTCCACTGACAGACAGGTAGTGGCTGCACTTTGAGGGTTATTGGCTGGTAATCAAACTCAGATCTGCTGCACAGAAGGCAAGAATTCTACCACTGAATCACCACTGCCCTCTGTAAAAATAACTAGTTATCTTAATCAGTAAATAAGTGATTGTGAAGGGCAGATGAATACTGGGGTGGGGGTGGGGGAAGAAAGCAACTTATCTATGAGCATCCAGCATTTGTTTAAAAATAATTCTTAAGAAAATGTTCTCACACAATTATGTAGCAAATACTTATGACACAACCTACTTTCGTTATTTGGTGAGAGAAGTTTCTTTAGATTCAACATTTCCTCATGAAGTCCATTGAGAATAAAGCCTAAGTATTCCTCAGCATCTTCTTGTCGGCCCTGAAAAGGTCAAATATGATTACACTGATTTTAACTGATTACTGTTCAAGGTTGACAGAGTAGATAGTACCTGCATATTCAAACTTACCCCCTCTGAAATTCTGAAGAAAATTTAATGTAAAGTACATTTTTTTAAAAAGATTTTTTTTCTTGAGATAGTTGAGACCCCAGGAAAAAAAAAAACAGATTAAACAGTTCATCTCTAGACAGTGGAACTAAAGAGGATGTTTATTTACGTTTTTCTGTATTTAAAATTTTTTCCTACAATAAATATACGTTAGCTTTATAATAAAAATGTTATTTAAGAGTTGCTTTTTTTGCTTAAATGAAGTAGAAGAGCAAGAGCTAGACGCCTAAGCCACCACACTGACATGCCCAGGGGTTCTCATTCTCACTGTGAGTTGAAATGAGCAGTCTGGTATGCCTCCACTGCCTGTAATTATGGGAATCTAGAAGGGAAGGGGCTCAAATGATGTTTGAAAAAACTCTACTAGCGACCGGTGTCTGTGTGATCAGCCCCCAATAAAAACCCCGAACGCTAAGCCTTAACGTACTTCCCTGGTAGACAACATCTCATATGTGTCGTCACAACTCCCTGCTAAGGAATGAAGCATGTCCTGTGTGACTCCACATGGAGAGGGCCCTTGGGAGTGTGCATCTGGCTCCCTGGGGCTTTGTCCCACATGCCTTTTCCCTTTGCTGATTTTGGTTTGTACTCAAGGTAGAGAACAATACAGTGGTTAAGAGAACTGACTCTAAAGCCAGACTTGCCATTTTATTCTCTGACACTGGACAGTGACTGCACTTTTCTCAACTGTCAAAATGAGACAAGAATACTTATTCATAAGGTTGAATAAGCTAACATATGTAAAGTAATTAAACAGTACCCAGCACACAAACACTACATAAGTTAGCTCTGATTACGATGGTGATTATCAACAGTACATGCTTTCCATTCACCCAAGCACTTGACTCCATAATAAGCCCTGATCTACTCCTGAACACCCAACATACTGCAGCACTTGAAAGAGAGGGCAAGCTTGGAATAAGTAACAGTAACCAGAGCCTCATGCAAGTAACACTTCATACTGGCTACATTTGATGGTCCCAAACCTTTTCAGACAGGCTCGACTTGATCACTGTCAGGAGTCTATAAATATACGTGGGCTCAAAGGCAGCTCCAGGGCGGATGTCCCTCATGATTTTATCCCCAAGAGCTAAAATGGAAACAGGACACAGATTTTCAGAATTACAAGGTATCTTTATATGATGAAACGCAAAGTCATCAAAACTTCCCACTAGAACGTTGAGAACAGCATCGGGGCAGCAACCTGTATCTTCTTTCCAACATGTCTGAATTTACCAAATTCAGTCACTTGACTCTGTAACTCCCAGTATGTAATGGTCTCGGGAGACTGCATATTTACTCACCTTGCCTGGGTTTTGGAGGTACTGGCATATTAGTGAACTCATTCATTAACCGAACACTAAGTATGAAAAGAAAAAAAAAAGTTAAATAATGCGTTAAAAAAAGACATACTTTTACTAAAGATCCTTGATGGCTAAGCAGAACATTAATATTAACACAGTAGACTTTAGTTACCAGTGGTCTTGTAGCTAGTGAGTTCTTAAATCTTTTCTATAAAAGTTTCTGGTGTATTTAAGTGACAGATGCTAATAAACACAGAAACGTCTTCTACTGAATCTGAAGAACACAGACAAACAATGCTCCAATTCCATTTATTTAAAAAAAAAAAAAAAGAATCATAGGACCCATTTGCGAGAAATCAAGAACTTTCGTAAGCTATTCAAATTCTAATTATCAGAAGGGAAA
This sequence comes from Trichechus manatus latirostris, assembly GCF_000243295.1. Classification (NCBI taxonomy): domain Eukaryota; kingdom Metazoa; phylum Chordata; class Mammalia; order Sirenia; family Trichechidae; genus Trichechus; species Trichechus manatus. Next base: position 8,146,439 of record NW_004443989.1, on the reverse strand, counting down.
AACCACCCCCTTAATACCTTTTTAAATGCCTTACTTACAAGCTATCTATCATGGGTGTTGATGTACAAGGCCGTTGCGCTTTGGAATACACAGGAATGAACTTCATCAGGTGATACATTGGAGGGCAAGCAACCAATGCCTGCAGCGTCTAAATATTGGCAGTAAGGAAGCGTAAAGGAAATGAAACAGACACACCAAACATCTTAAAGGCACATTAAACACACGAGTATATAAAAACTAAAGAAACCAAGGACACTGAACTACCTAGATGTGTAAACACAAAAAGGAATAAAGCAAATAATCACCAGGATAACTGCCTTACCCACATAAGGATTTACTATGCAATCATTAGCTTATATACAAGAACTTGATTCAACCAAGAAAATCAAATGAACTAAAGCCAATTTCCAGTTTTAAGAGGTCACTCTGTCCTACTAGGACCATTCTAATGAGACCAAAACTTGGCCTGATTCTCTCTTTTGTTTTGGTAAGGGATAACCTCGTTTCTAATGAATCAAGTTTTAGGATTCAGGATTTGGGTTAGATGCTCCATGGACGCTGAACTAAGTCAAATGCACCCAAGGAAGAGAACACTGCAGGAAGTGAGCGGCTTTGGGGACAGCGTCCGAGAAGGATACAGCATTAATGTAGCACCAGTTTCCTTTATTGATCAGCCCACGGGGTTGCAATGACACTGGTTTATGTATTAGGGTTACAGTCTCCAATAACTCTGAAAGATTGAAGAAGCATATTTAAGAAATTAATGACATCTAGTGAACAACAATTTTATCAATTCTTACGCTCTACTCTGGGGAGAGTTAATCTCTTCAATAAAGCATACCTCCAAAGAAAAGGTATTTGTTGCTATTGGTAAAGTTATGTTCAGTTCAACAGCATGTGCATTATTAAATAATTTTTTTTTTCAAATTAGTAATTTTCCCAAACACCAACATGTATTTATCCTCCTGTGGGAATATAACGAGAGATCACAAGAACTATCTATTTTAATAAGAAACAGAAAACTTTTAAAAACCATAGATAAAGGAGTGTGCTTCTTAGCTCAAGTTGATATATGAGACTAAATGGGCAGCTTCTGTCCGGAGGTGAGATGGGAAGGTGGAGAGGGTCAGGAGCTGGTTGAATGGATATGGGAAATCAGGGGGGGAAAGGAGGAGTGTCCTGTCACAGAATACGGAGAGCAATTAGGGTCACATAACAATGTATGTATAAACTTTTGTATGAGAAACTAACTTGAAATGTAAACTTTCACTTGAACTACAATAAAAAAAACTAAAAAAAAAAAAAACACAGACAAGTATTAGAGAATAGATTTCAAAGATACAGTCCTTTCTTCTCAAAACACTGATTGCCAGATACACCTCATTAACAATGCAAGTCCCTCAGACACCAGCTATGAAGGTGCTGATGTCCAGAACCTGAATCTCATTCACTTCTGAATCCCGGCAACAAAGAGTGCATGCAATACAGCCTAGTGGGTGCTCAGTGACAGTTCAGTGAGTAAAGATACTCCTCTTTGGGACGGCTGTCCCCTACTAATTAAACTGTATTTTTCCATTAGAAGTCCAATTTGGGGACTGTTTTGTACACTGTATTTCCTTTATTCTGTTTAGAAACAAACCTGACTTCTTATCCTCAGATTAACCTTGTGACATTATACCTCTTCATAGTTGTAAGACAGCTGCGAATGCCATCTTTATACAGTTAACCAACAGAAATGCTTAAAAACGAGACAAGGTCTCCCTATGTCCCATTATGAATCTTACAGTCATGATTAACTACAATTTACTAGGCACTTTCTACACTTACCATGTGCTTTGCAATCTACAAGTGTTAACTGGCTACATTTAATCCTAGTACCACTAGCCCTGTTCACCAGTAAGGAAACTGAGGCTCAGAAGGATTAAATAGATTGCCCGTGACCACCCAGGGCGTGCATAGGACATCCAGGGCCTGAGATTCACAATCTGGTGGCCATACCACACTGCACCCTTTATTTTTAAACTGTGTACTAGGAAAGAAAAATTAATTAGGAATACTTTTGATATTAGTATCCATCTAAGGTATCACTCAAAGAAAAGAAGTCTTTCTTTTCTAAAACACTGTTATACAGGCAGGCTCTGGACTTAAGCACTAGTCAAATACAGATATTAATTTGCAAAATTCAAATGTCAACACACACAAACTCATTCCCTGCTGTCAGTACAAGATCTATCTGAAACTCCCTTTCTATGCCAATTGTTTTAACAAGGGCAAAAACATGTTTACAAATGGTCCAAAAACTGGTAAGAATATTTTGAATTCAGATCTTGTAAATTAAAAAAAAATCATTATGACAAGGCTAACCCCAATCTCAAAAGGGAAGTAGGAGCAAAATAAATCAAGAACTAGCTGCCTAAGCTCCATTTGGAAGCCCATCTCCTTGTGTCTCAGCTGAGCCACAGGCCCAGAATCATTGGCACAGCCTGGACTATCCAACAGTCAAGCTCTGTGGAGTCAGAGAATGCATCCAATTTAAGATGACTACTTTCCAACATTTACTGGGGAACAACACTACTGATGAGCAGAAACCTTTAGTTTTCACATCAATCCTTCCCTCGAATCAATGCCAGCTTGTAGCCATTACTTTTGGTTTGCTTATTTTGAGGAGCAGGGAGGTAAAAACCAACTGTTTAGCTTCCACAATGTTGAGTTCAAGTCTTTCAGCATCACCTAGTGGTTTGTTTCATAACTGCCAAGTAACAGAACATTCAAGGTAGATTTTTTTTTTTAATTTTGAATTGGTCCTTTCATCAGCATGCCTTCTATTAGCAAAAACACATGGTGTCAACAAAAAACTCAAAGGAGATAATAATTGGGTTATCAAAAGATTATATAATGTTATTATATATATGTATAACCAAACCAAACCCACTGCCACTGAGTTGATTCTGACACATTCAAGGTAGATTTTTATCTGCAAAATCAAAAAAGTAAAACACCCCAAAACATTATGCAGAGCAAAAGGTCACTCAGTACATTTATTAAGACAATGTCCTGAACTACCGTCTTTCCAAGCTTCACCACTCTTTGAAACAGCCTTCCGGTATACTAATCTTAAAAGTAGAGCTTCACAAACTTAGAAAACAGACAAGAGACACTGAACAACCTAGGTTTTTCTAAATGATTATGCTGTTATTTTAGAAAAGTTTTCTCTACCGTGGCAAATCTTCCATAAGCTAAAATACAGGATTGCTCTGCTGTATCTTCCAATGAGCCAAAATCCTACTGTCAAACAAAGACTGACGGGTAAGTCTCTTCCCTGAAGGCCCCGAAGATTGTAACACCGTGTATCTCCATGGTAGCAGGTATCATTGCTATCTACCTTGTATTAGCAATGTGTATCTTCTTCCTTGGACAGGAAGCTCCTTCAAGACAATATCCTCATGTTGCTCATTAGACAATAATATGGGATGAATTAAACATCTGGTGATTAAAGGTGTAGGTCATGGCAAGTGACTCCACTTAAGTTTGGTAGCAGTGACCTAATGGGCTTTAAAGGTCTAGTTTTACAACATAGTTCAGAAAGTCTACAGGAGAGGCTCCGTGGAAAAGGATAAGGGCAAGAGCCCAGGCACACAAATCAGAAACACTTGGGTTCAAACCCCGGCTCTGTACTTACTTCGTTTTGCGACCTGGAGCAGATCACTTAACTCCTCACCTGAAGCCCAGAGATAGCTGCACCTTGCACAGCTATAGTGAGAATTAGCAATAATGTAAATAATGTATAGAAAGCATCTAGCATGGTAGACAGCTCATCGCAGACACTCAATAATCCTGATTCTAAAATAAAGAGCTAATACAGGTGGAAAGAGAAGGAAAAAGAAATTAATTTATGGACGTTTGGGAAAACTAACAATTTGTGGAGTTCCAAGAAAAAATAAGTTAGCTTAAATTCCTTACAGTTTTGAACATTTTGTGAATATACATTAATAAAGTTCCATTTCTAATCAATGTCACTAAACTGTACATGTAGAAATTGTTGAACTGGTGTACGTTTTGCTGTGTATGTTCTCAATAAAATTAATAAAATTATTTAAAAAATAAAGTTTCAAAAAGTTCCATTTCAAAAGAAATAAAAGATTGTGAAAAATTAAGATTTATTACCTTATTGTCTAGGATTTTTTCTTAAAAACTAATTTCCAAAAAATATAAACGTTCAGTTTTCTAACATATTGTACATTGAGCTTCCCTCTCCCCGCTAAATAATTCCAATTACCACAAACTAAACCAGACAATAAACACTTAACAAAGTTCATCAGTGAGCTCCTCTTCTTTTACCTTGTAGTGAAAGAACACTGGTGCAAAGCTATTCTAATTCTTTGTAAATAGTCAACACTATTACTGAACTGAATTCTGTCAAAATGAATAAAACCAACTACTACAAAAGTCTATTATTCTTGATTTATACACAAGCCAGTATGAACACTGCTTTCAATTTTCTAGTATCACTTTTTGCTCTACTTAAGTTCCTTTTATAACAACATCACCATTTCCATTTGATTCCTGGCCTGAAGTTCAAATAGCACTATAGCTGTGGAAGTGAAAAGGATCAAGCACTGGGAAGGGTGGCCACAAAGGACTAAAAGGCAGAGAAGGCCAGGCATTTGAGGCTGAAACTTTAAATATGACCTGCATTCCAAAGTAACTACTGTTGGTTTATCTATTTCACTTCACCTTCTTTAAGGGCAAATAATCAGAAGATGACTGACTAACTTAATACCCATCCCACCTCTCAGAGGCCTTATTTTCAATTTGTCACTGTTGGTGTAATGTACTACTTAGATCTATTTAGATACAACTTTGGGAAGATGGCCTAATCCATGAATCTTTCTCATAGAGCAGCTGGTGGGGCTGCCCAGAAAGGTGTTCTGGTACAGAATGACTGAATGACTCCACACCACAAAGAAGACACAAAATTGAAACTGGTGTCTTCACTTTTGTAATAGCTCAGATATTAAATGGCTGAATTAAAGTTAAGCTTTAATATCCTTTATCTCAAGACACATGGCTAGCTGACATGTGTTGCCACAAACTACTTAACAGAAATGATTTATGAACTCAATGGTGATACTAGCATTATAAACTTTTATGTCAATATAAGCTATGATTACTCTTACACATATTTCATGTATTAAATTTTGCTTTACTAAAATTAGGATTTACAGTCATATTACCATTTAAAATCTATGAAAATGCAAGGTGCAGAACATTCACTGATATTTCTAAGGCTCAATAACTGGCCCATAATTGACATTCTGACCTTGTTGCCCTGCTTTTCTGTCATCTTTCTAACTGTTCAGAACATTCTTCAAGTGCTTTCCCTTTCCTCATTACCACCACTTTTGAAGAACACATGCTATCTTGGGTTATCTAACCAGAAGGAGGACAGCAGACTGACCAAACTGTACCACTGCCCACTGGTTATAGATCAACTTGTTTTATAAATGGAGAAGTCTCAATTTCGTTCTATACAATAGGGACATATCATAAACATTAGCGAGGAAATACACATATTGACTCAAATATGGATTGAGCTCTCAATCCACTAGCATAAATTCCTGGAAAGAGGTGCTATACTTTTTTTTTTTTTTTTTAAACTTAGACAATGATATATTATCATTGCCTTTGCTACTTTAGAGAGTTTGAAGAGGAAATGTAAAATATTTGAGAAACCATTTCCCAAGAGGGGAAGTATACATACAATTTATAAACCACCAAAACTACAAAGATTAGTCTTATATTTTCATTTACAGCAAAAATATATACGAGCGCAGTAATTCATCATTCTGAGCAGACCCAACTTGTAATGGCCTGTGTTGCTCTCATGTTTTGGACATAATATTACTGTGCAAAATCATATATTAAATGGGTTTTGACTAACAATTCACAATAAATGACATTCCTACATAGATACTTTAATTTCCTCATAGAACAGAATTAAATTCTTAGAGCTGTCAAAGATCTCAGTTTATCTAGTTTTCCTTCACTGGAATTTTGACTAATTTGATTTGGACATTTGGTCTAGTCTCTCTGCTTATCCAGGATTCTTTACACTCCTTTAAAAAAGAATATACTGACACACATTTTTAAAGGCAAAACAGAAAATACAAAATAGCTCTATTTGTGATTTGCAAGTGTTTGATACAATTTAGGTTTGGGATATAACAAATGTTCTTTAGGAAAGACCCAAGAAAAGTTTAACATTCATTAAAAGCAAGTGTTTACTTCCAAACATCATATGTACCATCAAGTCTTGATTATCTATGCTAATGAAGGAGGCAATAGTATAGATCATCCCTACAGTACTTGTGTATGTCATACTTACTCTTGAATATGGGTATGTCTAATGTTTGGCAACCATTTTCAAACACAAGCTATTAAATTTTCTAGTTTGCTTTTCTTGCCTCCTGGCTCAGTTATTCCTTAACTGAAAAATGGCAAATATCCCCTCTTAGACTATGCAAGCCACTCACTGAGAGACGGATCCCTTTCAACCCTTTCCAGGCTCTTCTGTTTAAGTTCATACTTCCTTGGGGATAGGACAAAACATTTAGTGTTGCTATGTGTCTTCCTTCCTACCTCCTTATTAAGTAAGAGTTCACACTTAGGAAGAAACAGTAAATGGAACAAAATGTTGACAAATAATCTATACAGAGATGAGAAGGTAACCCTGCCACCAAGAAGGTGAATATAATGGGTAAGCTGTCTACGAGTAATCAGCTCTGGCTCTAATTTCATTTCAAAATGTCTTACATACGATTCTCAGTCTTCTTTCACAGGTGATTAACATTCCTAATTTGTATTTCATTTCTGGTTATATAAAAATTAGTTACCATTTATTAACCATAGACTTGAGCAGACAGCACAGTAATGTGGCTATCAGAAATAATGAACTTGGGATTAAAAAACTGGCTGTGGATATTATCTTAAGAATAGATGTAGTACCTGAATTGTTCTTCTCCCTCTTTCCCAAAAGTAAATATGAGAAACATGAAATTTACTCTGTTAGTAGAGCCAGTTGATACTAACGCAAGTCAAATTCTATTATAAAAACACCAGTAGATCTTTCAATGAAGCTAGAATCTCACTTGGTTAAATGCTGCTTAAAAATAACAGTGTCTATGCTGGAAAGCACACCCATTAAAGGGATTTTTGTGGTACTGTATTTAACTTATGACAAATTGAATATACTTTATCATTTTTATAAAGTAAATCCCTAAATAGGAGATATGACAGAGGGAAAAAAATTCAAAACAAGGCCACTTTACTTAAGCTCTACATGATCCCAAGAGTTACTCTGTGACTACTGTAGTTACATTATTTCAGAGGAAGTAATTAATACAGGAAGACTGTCAACAATTACATTTGACATTTCTAAGGTTCGACAATCAAGGCTAAAAATAAATATTTTAAAAGGAACTACATTTTTGCTCAGATAATTAAAACATCTTTATAACTGGCCTAATCAAAACAGTATTAAGAAAATAAATCTGCTGGGTAGGTATACAATACACCAATTCAAAAATAATTACTTGGACAATTTGTAGCAATGCTCTCCTACATTAAGAGTCCCCTACCATCAGAATCTTTCACAAAGCAGTTGAACAATTACATTTTAACATAGGTAGAACACAGCAAACTATGTATCAAACCACTTTCAGAGTCATGTGGCTATGGCTACTATGTTGAGAAAACACTTAAAATGAAGCTCTTCTTGTTTTAAATAGGGATTTGAGAGAATTTCCCAGGGATGGGAGATTTTCCCTTGTGAAGTAATTTTTAGGAACAGAATTACATAATTACAATGCTTTCATGACTTTGAACTTAGAATGTACATTTTAAGAAGCACCCCATCATGTTCTTTTAGGTTAAAAATAAACTTTTATTTATCTATACAGAGGTTTACACTGTTTAATCCTAACTGTGATAGCTGTCCACTGCAATGAACACATTCTAAAATAAAGAAATTGGCTTTTAAAAAATGTATAAAGTCCAGAGTGATGCTAGTTGGCCTATCAACTATTTTCTTGCCTTAAAAGAATGCCAGAACACCAAGATTATTCAAATTAACATACTTTGTATTGCTGTTGTTGGGGTTCCCTGAGTCAGTTCCAACTCACAGTGACCCTATAGTACAGAGTAGAAATGCCTCATAGGGTTTCCAAGGAGTGACTGGTGGGTTCAAATTGCTGACCTTTTTGGTTAGCAGCCGTAGCTCACTGTAGCTCTCAACCACTGTACCACCAGGGCATAAAGAATAAAATGTATGTTTTTCTAAAAAGTGTTTCTTGCTGTCATCCTACTGCTATCAAAATAATATATTTTAAATCTTTTTGATGGCATTCTAACCATTCATAAAAGGGTGAACACTTTGCTGCCTGTTACCACACTCATCCAGATCCTGGTGATAAATGCTGTCAGGTGCTCCAAAATGGTAATTCAGAAAATATTACAGAAAGTCTAACAATTCAATGACATAACTTATCTTAACTGGGCTAATGGAACAAGAAGCTGAAGAGTCGGCTACTAAACTTCTCAGTAGACTCAAACCTGAAAAAATAGCTCATGATTCTTAGCTACGTACAGGTAGTCCAAGGCTTTCGATGGGGTTCCATTCCGATGACATAAATTGGTTCTGATGTAAGTCAAACACCTCTTCATTTTTTTTTAAAGTTGTTATTATTATTGCCTTTTAATTATCAGTATCTTTATAAATCTGATCTTTGAGTAAACATAGGAGAATGACAACATCAGCAAATTACCCACATTATGCACTGCAACACTGTATGTAGTACATATTACTAATGGTAGGATGTACAAAAAAAAAAACTATTGTTAAGTGCAGTTCGTCACAATTCGAATATGTCACATCAGGGACTACCTGTATAGACATACACACTCCTCTGTATTTTTGGCTTCTTATTTGAAGTTTAGCTTATAAAACAACCTGTGAATTATGAAGCTGTATCATTTTACTGTGAATCGGTCCTATTTCAGAGCTCTAGCACTTTAAAAATAAAATGTTAACTCTGGGCTAAACTCTTTTGGAATTTTTCTTTTCCTGTCAAAAGCTAACCTTGGTGTTGCAAAAAACTGAATAAAATCCATCTACTCAATCCAAAACGGTCATTAAAAGGAAAAAATTCTAGGTAATTCACAAAATGCTTTCTCATGTCTTAATAAATATGAAAAAGAAACAATGCAGAGTGGGTACAAACCAGGGTTTATCACACCAAAGGTATATAACAGTTGTCACCCAGATATGACACGTGCATTATACATTCACACAATGGAGCACAACTACTGATCAGAGGAAATGTAATCTGTCTATAGAAAAGAGCCAGCAGAAGACAGATTTTTCACTTAACATAAAAAATATGATTGAATCCCCCCTCCACTTTGCCTAAATATATTGTTTTGCTTTCAGATAACATTTAAGACAGAGGCATTCTTCAGAAATTCCTATTAATAGACAGGGAATCTACTATGGCTATTGGTAACACTATACCACCATAGTTGATAAGCCCAAACAGTTTTAAAATTCTCACTGAACAGTGGATGAGATCTGTTCCTGTCTTCACTTTCTATGTGTATCTTTTTAACTATACCTGCAATCTTTATGGCTACAGGATCCTCTGAAACTGGAACAAGCCCTTCTTTGACTTCAACCTGCTTTTCAGAGACCAAGGGGGATGTGGCAGGAGGGGAATACTTAGTTTCCACATAAGCCATGGGCGAGGAAGAAGAGGGCTTGGAATCATGGAAAAGATTAGCCCATGACTTAGCAGGCTGACTGGTGGGAGCAGAGCCTGCTGCCGAGGCCACGAGATCAGCAGGGGGTGAAACACTCTGGGGTTGAGCAGGCTCCGAGTCTGTGCTTTCCATGTGCAACTCCACCCCGTTGGCAGCTGGGCCCTCATCTGAGGATTCAAGTATTTGTCCATTAGCAACTCCAAGGTTCTCAGTAGTATCAGTACCAACATACGGTTGAGCCACAGCTGTCCTTAACAGGCCATCCCCGCCAGCGTCTGCAGAGAGGCAGGCCTGTTCAAAATTGGTCAGGTGGCACAACTCAGGCTGCCCTGCAGTCCTGGCATGACTGTCCAGTGCTCTGGGGAAAGGCCTGTCAGGCAGAGAGTCACTGACAAAGTCCAGGGAGTTCTCAGGGCTGTTACAAGTCCTGGGTGCGGCTGATGGGGGCATATCACCCATGAATTCTGCGTCCTCTGTGCTTACATTGTTCGGGACTGCCGGATGGGCATGGCCGTTGACCAGGGTGTCTGTGGAAATGCTACCATCGCTGCCGTCTTTCAAGTAACTGTAATATCCAGGTGGCCGTTTTTTCTTCTTTTTCCGTTCCCTTTGTCCAAGACCACCTGAGACACCATCATTTTCTAAAACTTCTGCCTCCACATTAGAACTAGTATCCAAAGCAAGGGGAGAGCCTGGGTACTGGTATTCAATGGAGCTGTAGTTTGCTTCTTTGTCCAGGTCATCGGGGATCTTTTTGGAAGTTGTACAACCAAGAATAAATTCCGGTGCCTGAGGGTTCAACGTGCTTGAAATACTGTAGCTAGGGGTTCCCGGCAAAGTGTCACTGGGTTCAATCACTTCATTAACTCCAAACTCAATTCTCTGATATTCTTGTCCTGCATAGATAGAAAGCAATCAGTAAATATCTCATTAGTTAAGCCCATAGATATACAAACTATGAAAGTATTAATAATTACTCATTTGTTTTTAAAAACTGAAATCTTCTATTCTTAATTAAAAAAGCTATGGCATATTTTATTTCTGTGCTGAAGAAATAAATAACTTGCTGAAAATAAAAAAAAACTGTAAAATTTTATATCTGGGGTTACAAAAAATAGAATCCTATACTTATCCGGGGAGCTAAGGAAAACTTTCAGAAGGTATAAACTAGAATGAAATTATAATAAAAATAAAATAGCATTTTGCCATTTAAAAATACCCCGCAATGGGACAGCCCCATATAACAAAACGGGACTAATGAGGTACAGCAGTCCAGGGCCAAGGACTAGAAGGCAGAAGGGGACAGGAAAGCTAGTGACAGGGAACCCAAGGTTGAGTAAGGACAGTGTTACATGTAGTGGGGTTCTTAACCATTGTCATAGGGCAACACGTGTACTGTTTAACAGGAAACTATTTTGTTCTGTAAACCTTCATTTAAAGTGAGAATGGAAGTACAACTGGAGGAACGTAATCAATGTCACTGAACTGTGCATGTAGAAATTTTTGAAACGGATGGTGTATCTTTGGCTATGTATATTTTCACCAAAAAAAAAAAGGTCGAGAAGGGAGAGAGTTGACATGTTGTGGGGTTGTCAACCAATGTCATAAAACAATATGTGTACTGACTGTTTAATGAGAAACTATTTTTCTATAAACCTTCACCTGAAGTACAATAAAAAAATAAAAATACCCCATAATGGAATCTGACTTTAATGGTTTACGTGATGCCTGAGACTAGGGAATATGTATTTTGACAACTAAAAAAATAAAATCACAATGACTAACTTAGGGACTTAGAAATCTTTGCTATATTTAATTAAAAACTGGAAGATGTTGCTTTTTAAAAGATCTGTATTAATAAATTTTTTTTTTTGGCATAATCAAGTCCTGTAGTCACTTAAAGCATGTCAGTTTCATCTGGAAAAAAATTCAGAAACATCTGCACTGTGAACTTGCTTTAGTTTTTTAAAATTGCTTTTAAATATCTACTATTTAATGATTAAAATCTGAATTCTACTTAATCTATTTAAGAAAATTTAAATGCTATTTAGTAGATTTAAAGACTAAACAAATCCTTCCCCATATTTCACTTCAAAATATACTAAACAGGAACAATGTTTCATTATAATGCTCATCTGCATGTCTCGAATTTATGACAAGAGTGAAATTAAAGTGAAATTAAAATGTTTTTAAAGAAAGCTACATACTTATTTTTCTGACTAGTGCCAATTAATCTTTACAAAGTTTACAAGATTTAATGTCAAGTCTGCATAATAAGGAAACTTCTCAAGGTGCCAAGTTTTACCTACTTCTGTAAAACACTTTAAGCATGGTCCCACAGACACCAGATAGAAATTATTTCTTTAAAATACATACACATATATCTTATCCCCACAAACTCCTCCAAAGACGGGAAAGAAAGGTAAAGCCATAAGAAATGAATCTTGCAGGTAACTTCTTTTGACTGTGAACGTGAAGCTAAGTGTGGTACTGTTCGTCTACAGAGTTGGAAACCGGCAGGGAGAGGAGGTAAAGTAGTCAAATCTTCGGGAATACCTTCCTTGCAAACTGAGGACTGAGTATGAACTTTTATTCATGGAATTAAACTCTAATCAATAGTTTCAAAGGTCAATGGTTTACTGTAGAATGTTTCACTCAACTTTCCCAGCAAACTTTCAAATGCTACAGGCATTCAACCACTACAACTGGACGGAGAGGAGAGGGGTGCAGACTGACACATTCCTCCGCTTAAGATGGCTGCAGCCCACCTCTCCATGGCAACTAGATGCAGGGTCGAGGATCGTGACCACCTAAGGTGGCTCCTCAATCAGATCTTTACAATTAGGCTTCTTTAGTTTTTAAAAATCCCAAAAAGATGAACTACACAAAGAATGACTCAGAGGCACCCTTCAAATTAGTCACCTGTTGGCTGCCCCACTTATAACCTAATGAAGTCTGTGAGTGGGAAAGGTATGTACATGTCCCCTAAATGAATTCATTGGCAGTGCAAGGTACTTCCACAAAAGAGATAAAGTTAGGACTACGACCTTCTAAATATCTCTTTGAAACCCATCAATACTTCTTCCCAATTGGCACAATCTGCATAAGTCATCCACTCTAAGGTGTATTTTTTACATTTCATACCTCTGAATTACGTGTCTTTCAAAAGACATGGAGCATCAAGGTCATCTTCTATAGTTACGACTTTGAAGTTGATGAAGGAGGACACATGCCTTATCATTCATTTTTTAATGCGTAAGACTGAAGCTCTCCTGCACTATGAACTTGCTTTAAACTTTAGTGTAAGGCTGATTTTTTTCCCAAGGCACACATATAAAGAAAAAAGATCATAATACCAAAATAATTGTGTTCTATTACAATTACTTATATTTGAATATATTTATGGAAGGACCTTTAGAAGTCTTTTTCCAGAAGGAGAAAAAAAGATTCAGAGAGGGGGCAGTCATAAGCACATTAGAGGCAGGACAGGGACAGGGACTAAACATAGATCACCTGATGGTTCATTTGTGCTTGGTATCACACCTCCCTCACTGGGAGACTGGGGGAATACTTCTGCCCAGCAACAAAAGTTCCTGAAAAAAGAACACTGTATACCTAAGTATACCTAACAGCAAGTTTACAAAGAAAACCACTGATACGACATCTTGATTCCTTTGCCCACTGAGCACTGACTGTGTACTTTGTTTCCCTTTTTCTGAAAAGAACTCCCAAAGAAAAAAGAATTTATTATTGTATCTAGAGGCTGACTGTCCATTTTGCTTCCAGGCATCACCTATTATTCCATGTTTCAAGGATGTACTATTACATGGATTGATATGAACATACCTGAAGAAGTGAAGACTACTACACAGGGAAGGCTCCCCTTTGGAGACGATAGCTATGGTGCAGGTTGTGAGATCACATTAAAAATTAGTATGTAGTGTGTCATGCAGGCTGTGCAAGATCTTGGTTATTTCCAATAGACACAGTGCTCTGCACTTCAATTCTTAACCTTAACATGGTATAAAACATTCTAGGATGTGACGTGACATTAACGGAACTATTTCATTATACTAAGGTTATTATTGAAACAGTGCCCAGTACAGTGTTTGACCACATCACTGGAAGCGGTCCTTTCCTATTGTGTCCCAGGCACAATGGACACGTGTGCGCACTGCATGCCAGAGAGGCAGGATCAAGCCCAACTTGTCAGGCTGGAGGAGTGATGGAAGGCCTGCAAAACTCACATTTTAAATAACCCAGTCAACATACTGGGGAAATGTTAACTTAACACTCAGGTCATGCAGGTAATGGGTTTGCTGGGGGATGAAGAACTAGCTTAGACAAAACAAGGATATCTTCACATAGCATTTCTCCAAGTTGGCTCGTTATAGCACATGCAGCACAATGACTGGGGTGCCTGGACAGGGTCCCAAAGTCAGCAATGTCCAGAGGCACCCAGGTGATGCTCATGCCCACTGCTGTTTGAGAATGACTGCTTACATGGCTTCTTCAACTGATTTCTCCAGTTAGGTCTTAGCAAGTCAATTCAGTGATTATGCAGCATTCACCATACATGCAGGGCACTGTTAATGTATTAGTCACAAGAGGGACACAGCAGCTAACGGGGGCAGGTCCCTGTCATCAAGAAGTTTACATCTACTAGAGGGACAAAACCACAGACCCTGAGTGTTATGGATTGAATTGTGCCCCCCAAAAATGTGTGTCAACTTGGCTAGACCATGATTCCCAGTACTGCATGACTATCCACCATTTTGTTATCTGATGTGATTTTCTTATGTGTAAATCCTACCTCTATGATGCTAATGAGGCAGGATTAGAGGCAGTTATGTTAATGAGGCAGGATTCAATCTACAAGACTAGACTGTGTCTTAAGTTAATCTATTTTGAGATATAAAACAGAAGCAAGCAGAGCTGAGAGACAGGAGACCTCATACCATCAAGAACGCAGAACGAGGAGGGGAGTGTGTCCTTTGGACCTGAGGTCCCTGTACTGAGAAGCTCCTTGACCATGGAAGACTGATGACAAGGACTGTGCCCCAGAGTCAACAGAGAGAGAAAGCCTACCTCTGGAGCTGGCACCCTGAATTTGGATTTCTAGCCTCCTAGACTGAGAGGAAATAAATTTCTCTTTGTTAAAGCCATCCACTTGCGGTATTTCTATTACAGCAGCATAAGATGATGAAGACGCTGAAGATGATGATATACAGGGTGGGTGAGAGAGGGCCCTCAACAGCTTCATACAGAAAGTGCTTCAGGACACAGAAGAAAATGACCAATTTCAATCAGGAGCTATAGAGAGATCTGTGGAACTGGAAGAATGGGCAGGGTGGGGGTCGACATTTCAAGCTTTAGGAACTGACCGAAAAAGGCAGTGGTATACAAGTGTGTGCCATACTGAGGAGCCTGCAAGTAGCTTGGTGGAGCTGGCTGTGGTGGGAGGTAGAAGGGTAAATCATTCTAAATCATTCATCCTACAAACACACTGACACTACACTGTGCAGCTGCTAGACACACACAGATGAATAAATGATGGCCCTGACATCAACAGCTGAACCCAGCCTCAGGGTACAGACTCGTTCTGTGTACTGCCATAGACACTAGTAGAGAAATGGAAACATAGGAGAACAGAAAAGGCTCCAGAGAAGAGGGGGCCTTTAAACTGGCCTGTCTGTCACTAACAGTGCAAGCAGGTGGCAAGAGTCTAGTTGTGTTTTCAGCAGAATATAAGATGGACTAGAGGGCAGGCAGCAGAGATGGGGAAAAGAGCCATGAAGCAAGAAGTGAAAAGGGACGGTGGCCTGGAACTAAGTAAGCAGCTGTGCAAAAGGAGAACAGGAAATGGGCTAGAGAGGGAGTGTGGGGTTAGAACACCACGGGGTTGGAGGCTGCAAGGAGGAGTTAGTGGGGCCTCAGATGGCTAACTTAAGCCACTGGGAGGGTGGTGAGGCCATAAAAAGAACTTAAGAAAGAAATGGATTAGAAAGAAAGGAGTAATATGAAAGGAAAAACAGTGACATATTCTAAACATTTGATAGGCATTAGCAGCATGCTTACTATGTGCAGAGTACAGTGCTAGGCAATGCCGAGGCAGAAGGCACTCTTGGTGGTCCAGATTCACGAAGTCCAAGATGGCAGCACGTAAAAAAGCAGTTCAGGAGGCTGCACAGCCTGGCAAGTGCTGCTGGGTCCCCAGAGCTGCGTTGTCTTTATTTTATTACTTGTCCTAAGCTACTATTAGAGCTGCTCTTTTCCTTCTGGTCTCTCATATCATGGTTTCTTATAAAACTTCTAATAATTAAAACATTTTTCATAGGTCTGACCATGCTCACTAAACCGGGCATCCATATCCTTTGCTCGTGAAGAAATGTCGGGCTTTCAGCTTCTCAGAGGCCAGCAAGCATCTTAAAAGTATAGTGATCCAGACCGAAAAGTGGTCTGGGTAGATTCAAGCAGCGTTAACGGCAGCCTGCAGTAATTAAATGACTCTGCTGTTATTTGAACACCTGGTACTTAAAAAATCCAAAATCCAATCTCTATAATCAGCTCAGTGTCTGTAACAGAGACAAAAAAGTAACAAGCCAGGAGGTGAAGAGGTTACCCGAATTCCTAAGAGAATTAGTGACAGATCGGGACATGAATGTAAACTCCAAAAAAAAACTGAGCCAAGTTGCCACTTAGCAGTAAGTACAAAGAAAACATGTTCAGAGACTAGAAAGCTCTGCACCCACTAGATTCAGCAATAAGAGACAAGAAAGCTCACTTCAGAATTTTTACAAAAAAGCATACGGTTATGAAAAATCACATACCCGTGGTATTGAGAACTGTTAAGGGAAAAAAAAAAAAAAGAATTTAGCAACTATTTCCTGAACTAAACCTTAAACATTTGTCACTCTGAAGCACCGAAGAAACTAACTTACTCGCCAAAGTGATTCAGTGATGAAATCTGCTATAGTTGACAGCAAAAACATCCAGCTGTGAGTAAGTAAAAGTTTATTCAAAGGTATGAGCAATGGGAAAACAACGTTTCCAGGGTAGCCTGCCCACCCAGCACATTACAGTAGAACCCACTTTGGAGAAAAAAAGTAGAGAACTAGCTTACCATCGGGTAGTTCATCTGCAGCCTCTGTGCCACACAAAACTGTTCCACTGTATGGAGGAAGCTGCACGTGGAAGTGGAAAACAAATTTTAATTCAACAAAAGGTTAAAGCCCAATAATCTGACTTCATTAATGCAGTATTTCATTAAAATTAGGAATGCAACTTCTTGTGACAATACTTTTTATCAAGGTCAAACACGTGGAATCAGTAAAATATAAATCATTTTCACTTGAAGAAAAAAAATGCTTTCAAATATTTACTGTTATTAAACAGATCCAAAAGGCAAAAAAAAAAAAAAAAATCAAAACGGATTCCAGTCGATACGTAAATCAGCTACAATAAAATGATTATCACTATTCTATTCACATAATGACATTAGTGACTAACCATAAATAACAGACACTTTGTTTCCCACTAATTAAGGCCGACTCTTACTGACCCAGCAGCATTTCTTGTTTCTTATCCCCATAATTGCAGCACAGCTAGCTGTGGTTGGGACCAGGCCTATGGCCAGAGCATAGCAAAGCCCACTGGGAAGAAAAAACCCGGGAACCATCTCCATTTTTAACACGCCTTAAATAACAGAATTAATGATAGAAATCACATTCCTTGCTTGGAAGAGAGAAAGGCAAAATGGCAACTGTCTGACCTCTTTGCAAAAAGCAGGAAGATATTATCAATATCCCAAATTTCTGCCTCTTCCTAGCTGTTCCATAATACTTATTTAAGAGTTAGGACTCTTTCGGATAGATGTATCTGGCTGGGATGAGGAAGTTTAGGATGGGCAGGGGTAATAAGTGGACAGATTACTATTACCTGAAGGCAAAACAAAAGAAGCATTAATAGTTTATTTCTCCAAGTAAACCAGGAGGTTCTCTGCGCAGAGAATTAACAACAAACAGGAAGCTAAGAAAAAGCAAGGGGATTAAAAAGGACTGAAAACTTCAGGACTTGAGAGCTGGCCCTATTTCTACACCTGGGGGCACACCACAGCATTCCTCACGCTGACATGAAAGGAGAGCACCTGTGCAGCAGAGCGCTGCACTTGGATGCGCAGCTGTTGTGCAAAGACCTTCCACTCAGCATACAAAATCCCACACTAGATGCTAACAGAAATTACTGCTGGCACAAAATATGGAGCAGAAAGGGTACGCCTGTGAAGGCAGTAAGCGCAGCAGCTCCAAGTGCCCCAAAATCCTGACTCACGTCTGTGCCCCACTGCAGTCACAAGGGACTGTTTAGCAAGCTCCAATACACAGAGTACATTCTTTTTCTGTCAATATGACCCTTGGGGGCCCCCTGGTGATGGAAATCTATACAACTTTAAGGTGCTAAAAGTATTTAATACTTTTTGACTCATCATATTTACACATAATCACTGTAATCATATCAAGAAACCATCTCTTTTTCTGAGTCAGTTTCATCAGTACAAAGTTTTGCAAAAGATCAACCTCTAATGTCAAAATAATTCTATTTGTTTTAAAGGCATTGTGTTGAAGGAAAAACACACAAAAACCAATCTCTCCATGCTACCTCTCTTCTGCTGCTTGGGGAAGCGAACTTTGAAGAAATTCTTCAGACCTGAGAGAGTGAGGCAGGCTGGGAAGACTCACAAGTTTGAGAAGGGACCTCAGCACTCATCCATTTCAACCCCTAACTCAAAGCAGAGAGCTGTCGAAACACTTCAGTGATGCTCCCTTTGCAACCACTCACCCACAGGAATCATACAACTCACTTAACTCCCTCCCAAACCGCTCACCAAGCAACACGCATAAGGAAAACCCCATCAATTTGAAAGAACTACTGGAAAAGGTCGGAAGTCAAGCATACCAAGATGACTATCAAGAACGTTTAGGATGTGCCAGGCGGGGTGTCTCCTGTCTCTCAACAATCAGGTGGTGGGTGCTGTAATCACAAGCATTTGAGAGATGAAACCGCAAGGCCGACTTGTTCTAGGTCTCATGGTCAGTAAGTGATAGAGGCAAGCTCCCGTCATATAAGACCTTCCAACTCTAGAGTACGTGCTCTTGGCAACGTTGTCATTTTATATTGTGTGTTTAAAACTTATCTTGATTTGCGAATCTTGTGTAAGACAGCTTCACTGCAGGAATTACTAAATGCTGGAATGAGTTCTGGCATAGCAGAAATCATTACACACACAAGCACACGCGCGTGCGCGCGCGCGCGCGCACACACACGGAGCCCTGGTGGCACAGTGGTTAAGAGTTCGGCTGCTAATCAAAAGGTCAGCAGTTCAAATCCACCAGCTGCTCCTTGGAACCCCTATGGAGCAGTTCCACTCTGTCCTATAGGGTCGCTATGAGTCAGAATCAACTAGATGGCAACGGGTTTTTAATATATACATATAAGCTGTACAGGCATATGGCATCTTTTATTCAACAAACTTCCACCATCGTAAGATGCCCCCAGAGTCTGTGGTCATTGGATATAATAAACACACAGCAGAATAAAACTGTAAAAATTGTTAAAAATTCCCTCTGTAACTACATAGCTCATTTTAAGAAAAATGCAAAAATTTTAAAAACAAAAAACTACCCACATAAATGTGAAGTGAGCAATGTAAAACACTAAAATCCAGTTACGTTAGATAGGAAGAAAATAGAATTAACTACTCTGAAAAGAGTACTGCAGTCGTGTGAAGGCCAATACTTGGGCCTTTTGATGAGAAGTTATATGTTTTAAAGTCTCTTTCCGGTGCTGCTGTTTTGTTCTGCTGGCTGTCTAAAATACCCTCATGAACCCTGAGTCCTTCCTGTGAAATCCCATTAAGACACCAGACCTCTGAGAATAACTGTCTAAAATCTGCATCTTCACACACCCACACCCACGCAGTCTGAGTCCCTCATAACAGTGTCTCTCTCACACAGACTCTCGTACAGTCTCTCACACACACAGTCTCTCTCACAAGTCTCTCATACAGTCTCTTACAAGTCTCTCTCGCAGTCTCTGTCACACACCCATCTCTCACACACAGAGCCTCTCTCTGTCTCTTGCACAACTTTCTCAGTCTTTCTCATAGTCTCTCACACACGCAGCATCTCACAGAGCCTCTCTCTCACACACAGCCTCTCTTATACACACAGCCTCTCACACTCTCTTACACACTCTCTTACACTCAGTCTCTTTCAGAGTCTCACACACACACACACAGTCTCTCTCTCACACACGTTCACAGCTTGTACTCTATTATCATTGGCTTATTCAGTAACTGGTTGAGGTGTGTGTGCTGCCGCCAATGTTAAGATTCTGGAAATTTTCAAGAACAATGAGCATTCGTCCTCTATTTTTGAACACCAATAACATGATTACATTTGGGGTTCAAAACATGCCATAGACTATTTTTCCCAGTTGGAGAAATTCATTTATAAATCACCCAGGCTTATAAGCCAGAGGACAGCTTTAGTAAATATATCAGTTACATTTAAAAAATAATAATAATAATAATTAAGATCACATACAAAAATCACCTTGTTTCTTCTGATTCTGTTAAACTACTGGCCATCCTATCTTGCCAGCACAAACTTTCAAACTAACTAAAAGAGAAACAAAATGCTCTTAGCAGAGAGGAGTGACGCCTTTGTAGGAGTAGAATGCTTTTACAGTTCAACACTCTACAATTCTTAAATTTCACTTTTTCAGTTCATGGTCCCAAGTGGAGAAAAAATGCTTTATCAAGTTCCTAATGGCCAAAAAAAGTATGTGAATAGGGCTAGGATTCTAATTTATGCTACAGGCACATGGCAGGAATAGTGCATGTATGAGTTGCAACTTTTTTCCCAGAGAGATAAAAGGACAAATGATTATATAAAGTGCAATAACATCACTCACTCACTCACCCATCAATCCAACCATGTGCCAACCCGTTAAACAACCAGTGCACTATTAACTGTATTATAAGATTATAATTCAGACCACTGAGTTATAATAATTATAACACTGAGAAAAATAACTCAGGCTTATCATGTGAGAGAAGCTATATTTCCCTCTTGCAGGAGCATCACTGGACTCTTGTGTGATTCTGATGGACAACATCGGTCAGACTCTGAACGCCAATGCATACTGAAAAAATAAGAACACAAAACCCGAATAAGCCCTGATACACGGAGATTTCTGAGGCTGGGACTCATTTTGATGTGACAGCCATTATGTCTGCCCATAAAAAGTCTGGTCTCACTTTACCAGTCTACATCCTTCATGTGGTCTAACGTTTAGTACGCATTTAGCTGACTTCCCAACATTTCTGTGTGGTAAATGGGCATTCTCCATCTTTCAAAACAAAACAAAACAAAGGTGCAGTGAGATTAAGGAAACTGCCCAAGACCACTGAGCCTGTTTAAGAGGTAGAGTCAGGAACAAACACAGGTCTTCAGGCCTGAACTGTGGTGTATTTTCTACTTTCGTATCACACAAAAACCCAAGTTTTTATTCTAACACTTACAAACATGTATACACACCCCACATACATGCACAGACTTGAGAAAAACTAAAATACAAAAATTGGGCTTTATCATTCTTTAAATCCTTCATCATTAAGATCACAGGTATATGGTGATGCTTCTGGCAGGTACCACCAAATTTTACTGTGACTCAAAGACAGAAATTAATTAAAACTTGAATCATTAGCAGAGTATACAGCAGACAACCTCAATTAACAGCTATGCTTGAGGAATATAGGATCTGTTTTTGTCCTAATTTTTTTTCTTTTTGAACATTTTATTGTGGGTTAGGTCAAAGTTTACAGAGCAAATTAGTTTCCCACTCAACAACTGATACACATTTTGTTTCATTACATTGGTTGCAATCACCTCAATGTGTCACCACTCTCCCCTCTTCCTCCCCAGGTTCCCTATTTCCATTAGCCCAGCTTTCCTGCCCCTTCCTGCCTTCTGAACTTTGCTTCTGGGCAAATGCTGCCCTTTCGGTCTTGTATGTTTGATTGTTCTGAGGTACATCTTCCTCACAGATGTTACTGTTCCCTTTATAGGCCTGTCTATTGTTTGGCTAAGAGGTGATCTCCAGAAGCGGGTTTGGTTCCAAGTTTACAGGGTGTCTAAGGGCCAGAGCCTCAGGAGTTCCTCCAGTCTCTCTCAGACGAGTAAAGCTGGTCTTTTTTTATGAATTTGAATCCTGTTCTACATTTTTCTTCCACTCTGTCCAAGACCTTCTATTGTGATCCTGGTCAGAGCAGTCCGTACCGGTACCCGGGTACCATCTAATTCTGGTCTCAGGCTAGTGGAGGCTGTGGTTATGTGGTCTGTTAGTCCTTTGGACTAACTGTTTCCTTGTGCCTTTGGTTTTCTTCATTCTTCTTTGGTCTGGATGGGAAGAGACCAATAGTTGTATCTTAGATGGCCACTTGCAATCTTTTAAAACCCCAGTTGTTACTTACCAAGGTATGATGCAGAATATTGTCTTTATGGACTTTGCTATGCCAATTGACCTAGATGTCCCCCAAGACTATGGTCCGAAGCCCTCAAGTTCAGTGCTTCAGTCCCACAAGGTGTTTGGTTATGGCTAAGAAGTTTTCATGACTGTGCTTCATCTGTTCTATTATATACATGGATATATTTGCAGTATATAAAAATATGTATTTAGAAATGTCTACTGCCAAGCCTGTATATGCTTGTGGGTGTACACCCATGCTTACATTTCTGCCTACGTATCTACTCATAAATTATTGTCTGTTATTACTGTTGTTGCAAGATTATACATGTAATAGTGTTTACCATTGTTGCCTATTACTCTTGCATACCTCTCAGTGTCTTCCTTCGCCTTGGTTATGTTGTGCTGACTTCCCTCATAACCTGTACTGTCTTTTCCTTCACCGAAGTTACTATGTGTCTACTATCTAGTTAGTAATTTTCCCTCCTTTCCCCTCCCATCCCTGGTAACCAACAAAGAATGTTTCTTTCTGCATGCAAACCTTTTCTTGACTTTTTATGATAGTGGTCTCATGCCATATTTGCCCTTTTGTGATTGACTTATTTCACTCAGCATAATGTCCTCCAGGTTCATCCATGTTGTGATATGTTTCGTGGGTTCATCATTGTTCTTTAACATTGCGTAGTATTCCATTGTGTGTATGTACCACGGTTTGTTTCTCCATTCATCAACCAATGGGCTCTTAGTTTGTTTCCATCTTTATGCTGTTGTGAATAATGCTGCAATGAACATGGTATGCGTATGTCTACTCAAGTTATGGCTCTTATTTCTCCATGATATATACCAGGGAGTGGGATTACTGGATCATATGGTATTTCTAGCTTTTTAAGGAAGTGCCATACCATTTTCCACAGTGGTTATACCACCTAAATAACTCTTTGATCAGGAAACAATGAACTTCAGCTCTTACTCTACGGAATTCTAAAGTGTACAGACATATTTTATTGCCTTAAGAAATGCAATATATTAATTAGACTTTCAATTTTTCCTGGTTTAGATTCTTAGATCCTTAAAATCATAACTGTTAACATCAATGAGCACAACACAATAGGTGGAGATGAGACGAGTAAAATGAGTTTACTCATTTTCTAAAATGAATTCTGATAAAAGTTTTTTTCTTTGACTTCCTTCTTTTTCCTAAAGTGAAAGAGAAGAATAAATCTTCTTACATCTCTATAACTTAAATGTTTTCAAGATGTTCTCATTTAATTTAATTCTACCTCCAAAACTCTGAAGTTTTAGAACTTAAGAAGCCAAGGTGAAGAGAAGTGAAGGTCACATAAAGTGGCCCAGCCGGACCCAATCTTGGCCTTTTGACGCCTATCCTAAGGGGTTAGCTCTCCCTGTCCCTTTTTTTTTACCAAATAAAAGTAGGCCATACATAAACACTGTTTACACATGCACATGTGTACTTGTGTATATTTATTATTTATCAATTAAGGGACCCACCAGGCTAGTTAGGTTTTATTAAAAGTTAACTAAGATTTTACTTGATATACAATTACTTCTTCCCCTTTTTCCCTTCTCAGTGCAATTTTACAGTTTTCATATGTAAAAAAGCCTGAAAACATTTCCCAGATTAGTTTATTTATTTTTAAACTAAAAAAGAAACAATCACACAAAGCAGACACGAAAGAAGATCTGAATAAATGGAGACATAGACCACAACCATGTCTGGGAAAATTCACTATCATAAAGATGTTAATGTACCTAACAAACTAATCCATAATTTTAATGCTATTCTAATAAAAATTTCAATAGGGTTTTTCATGTAACTTGACATGTTGATCATAAAATCTGTATGAAAGAAAAAAGGATCAAGGACAGCAAAAATAACTGTGAATAATAATAAGAAAAGAGTGTGTATCCTACCAGAAAATTTATTATAAAGCTATAGCAATTAAACTGTGGTACTGGCACAGAGATAAAGCAAGAGGTACACAGAACAGGGGACCAAAACCAGATCCAGGCATACATGGGTATGTGCTACATAAGAAGGGCTGGTAATTCAACCAAGAATTGAGTTCTCAACAAATGAGGCCAGGACAACTTGCTACTGCCATGGGGGGAGGCGGGGAAGAGTCTGAGGGAAGGGTTAGATCCCCACCTTACACACATACAAAAATCAATACCTCAATTTCATTTGCATTACACACTGAAGTGTGAAAACAAAAACTTAAAAACTTTTAGAAGAAAACTGGCAAATGCCTTTATTACTTCAGAACGGGGAAGAATTTCTTCAAAATATTTTTTAAAAGCCAAAAATCAATAAACCATGAAGAAAAAGATTGATACACCTGACATTAAAGTTAAAAATGTACTTCCCCCACCTCAAGACTATGGCCCTGGACACTCTGCTAACGCAGAACTGAAACCACTCCTGAAGCCCACTTTTCTGACAAAGATGAGACAGGCCTATAAAACAAGCAAGACAAGAAGACAGGAACGGACAGGAAGTGGACGAATGGACATAGGGAACCCAGGGTGGGAAGGGGGAGAGTGCTGTCACATTGTGGGGATTGCAACCAATGTCACAAAACAATAGGTGTATACATTTTTTAATGAGAAGCCAACTTGAGCCATAAACTTTCACCTGAACCACAGTGAAATTAAAAATAAATAATTAAATGCTTTAAAAAATGTACTCCCCACACCCAGCAAAAAAAGAAAATTTAAGTGCATCACATATGAAGTTTAAAAGTCCCCAGGCTAGGAAGAGATACCTGTAATATATAAAAGCAAAGATTATTAACCTTATACAGTAAGAGAAAGGTAAGCGACTTGACTACAAACTAGACGTGGAACAAAGCTCAGGTAATTCACAGAAGAGGACTTCTATATTCCCAATAAACATATGAAACTAACAAAATAGTGCTCAGCTGTCAGTAATCTGAGAAATGTAAATTAAGACCATGAGAATCCATTTATTACCCACCAGATTAACAAAAATTTTAAGTATGCTAATACTGAGAATCAGGAAGGATTTTTTAAAAAAAGAAAGTGAGAAAATTCGCATGCACTATTGGTGGAAACAGACTGTTAAAAAACCCCTTTAGAGGGCACACTGGTGTCTCTGACACAACTAAAGATGCTCATTCACTATGGAGCCCAGCAATTCCACTCCTGGGATGTATCCTGGAGAAGTCCCCAGAGGAGCATGAGGAGACAAGACAAAATAGGTTTACTGCAACGTTACTGTGACAGTGAAACTGAAGACCTAGGTGGTCCTCCATAGGAAAACAGGTAAGTATACTCTAGTACATTCAGTCAATGGTATTCAGCAATTAATTCAAAAAACAAGAAAATGTATCATCATAGATAAATCTTAGTCTCTGTACTTTTCTATACACTAGAATTCTTTATTACTAAATTTAAGTTTTAAAAGTCAAAGCTGAAACATAACCATAAATGATATCTACACATACACTCACTAAAACAAACCTTTGTCTTACCTCAACTGAAGAACGAGGCGTCACAAAGAATTGATTGAACTCATCAGGGCTAAAATCTCCAAAAATATACTGTAAAAAATAAGAGTCGCTGATCACAAAAAATACACAAACTATACACCTTCAGGAAAAATGCTATACATCATAACAATCCTATGAAACATTTGTGCCAGAATCCCCAAGACCCCTTCTCAGCTAAACCAATCGAGTGACCATACAGAGATTTCCAGGGGTAGAATTTTCCAATTACATAAGAGAAAGTACTACTTAACCTTCTCCATTAATTGTTAAAAAACACTGAAATTGATAAAGCTTATTCTGAAACATGTTGATTTCTTTTACATCAAGTTCAGAAAGTAGAGTTGTGCTTGGTTCACAAGTCTGCAGTTGCTCCATTTACCTTTCTGCTGACTCATACCACTACCTCCATTTCAGTGTTCTCTGCCACACATACCAAAAGCAGGCAGAAAACACAGTTCAAATGAGAACGCAGGGAAATCCAAAGAAGAAAAAAGGTAATGATCCTGATAATGATCTTAAACATCTATATAAATATATAATTTTTTAATTAAAAAAATGCACTGGAACATAATGCCCAGATACACATATTGTTAAAGAGACGTTAACCTACTTGTGGTCCTCACTTCACAGAATCCTGGATGTGACTTCTTGGAAAAATAACTGGTATAAGTAACAGGGAAATAAGTCTGGCAGGTGATACCAGTTCATAATCACCCTGAAGCTTCAAGAAATAAGTCATTGACAAGAATCAGTATGACTAGATTTCAACAACAGAGAATCACTCACTAATTATTTATCCATTCAATCAATACAATTTACAGCCTAAGGGTGCTGCAAGGAGCCCTGGTGGCACACTGGTTACACACTCTGCTGCTAACTGCAAGGTCAGCGGATCAAACTCACCAGCCGCTGTGCAGGAAAAAGATGTGGCATTCTGCTTCTGTAAAGGCCTTGGAAACCCTATGGAGCGTTACTCTGTCTTATAGGATCACTATGAGTTGGAATCGACTTGACAGCAACAGGTTTTTAAGCGTGATGTACTGTGATTAGTACTGGGGATCAAACTGGTAAGCAGAGTGTGGCTCCTCTGCTCTAAAGGAACTTACAGTCTAGTAACTTACAAGTTCCAAACATGTGATTCAAAAATAACCTGTAACTGAATACTATAATAATGAGCAATATCCATTATTATTGTACACCAAAACCAAACCAGTTGCCATCCAGTCAATTCTGAGTGACCACCCCATGTGTGTCAGAGTAGAGCTGTGCTCCACAGGGTTTTTAATGGATGATTTTTCAGTAGTAGATCACCGGACTTTTCTTCCAAGGCACCGCTGGGTGAACCTGAACCTCCGATCTTTCAGTTAGCAGCCCAGCACTTAATCATTTTCACCACCCAGGGACTCCCCATTATTACTGCAGAGGCAAATAAATGGCAACAAATTCTTACACCCTGTTGGTAAGAATGTACAGGAGAAAGTATTTCTGGAGAGCTCTTAAGCAACATCTACCAAGACTGTAAACACACATTAAAAACAGAAACACCTACATGTAACACTTGCATATACTTGCAAAGTCCACAAAGAAACTGTACATTGATGGTAATAGTGAAAATAAGCAGAGTCCCAAACGGATTTATAAATGATCTTCTGAAATACTTACACTGTGAGCTTACATCTTCTTATATTTACAACACTGGGAAAAGGGTTATATTAATTTCACTCAGGCGCAATATTAAGCAATGGAAAAAAGGGCATCTTTAGATGAAAAGGAAGCAAAAGACATGGCTAGGCAGACTCAACATTGTGAAAATGTCAATTCTACCCAAAGCAATTTACAAATATAATGCAATCCCCATCCAAATACCAACAACATTCTTCAAAGAGATGGAAAAACTAATCATTAACTTTATATGGAAAGGGAAGAAGCCCCGAATAAGTAAA